>NW_015505924.1:361443-385849 GCF_001515645.1 Sinocyclocheilus grahami | reverse complement strand
CTTGCCTTACAGTTTTTGACTGTAAATTATACATTGATTTGTTATTTTTACTTCTAAAAACTGTCAAATTAACAGCATTTTACTGTAAAATTACATGGTTAGATATTTTACAGTTTTTCCCTGTATATAGTACGGGAACTTACTGTTAACCTATTAACAGTTTTTTCCTGTTACAAAATTACAAAATTTTACAGTTAAAATTACACTTATTTTTTACAGTGTATTTATAGGGCGCTGTCTCTTTAAGAGCTGATGCACGGATCCGATATAATGATACACATCACATCAGATTTCTTTCTCAGCTGTTTTCATTCACTTGAGACATAACTGACTGCATTTACCTGAATGTCGAGATGAGTATTTTGTCATAATTTTATGTGTATGTGTCTGTTCAGAGGATTCAGAAGAGGATTCAGTTTGGTGTTCGCGCACCGTCTGAAACGTGTGTGTGTGCTTCATTCGCTTGCTTGTGTAAATATGAACAAATGATAAACTTATACTCTATTATGGTTAAATTTTGCAATTAATCCGCAGCTCACATGCGTGCCGAACCGTGGGGCTTTGTCCGTACGGATCACGGATCAACTACGATCCGTTTAACCACTAATATATATATATATATATATATATATATACACACACACACACACACACACAGTTATGTATAGGAAATCTATTAAAGCTTATTTTTGCAATGGAATTTTTATAAAAAAAAGTGATTTTTTTTTTTATCTCACAAGATTGGGATTTGGGAATTGTTAGAAACAACACAAACTCAACTGCAAGATATAAATTCAGAATTCTGAAAAATGTAACTATAAACTCAAAGCATAATTACCTTTATTATTTTGTATTCCGTGGTGGAAACAGGCTTCCACAGAAAACAGTTACCAGTCACAAGAGTCAGTTATAGTTTAGTGTCATTATACAAACATCTTATGGACATTTTTACTGAGCTGCCTATGAAGTTACTAGTCAATATGAATCAGTATCATCCATATGAGCATGAAAATGGGATCTTATCAGGATTGCTGCACAAATCATGTGCAAAATAAACACCTGAACATGAATCCAGAACAAACAGCCTTTAAAATCCCATCTGTGGGCCGTCACACATTCTCCTTTAGTTTGTTTTCAGCGATGATTTGACCGCATGAGGAGTCAGAGATTGGCCGACGGCCTTGAAAATCAACGTCTATATCATTTATGCATTGTTTAATGAAACACAGGGCAGTTTAGAGTCAGCCAAAGAGCTAAAAGCAAATAAAAGCATTCATCATTGGAAAGGTCAAACCAATTTTCTGTTATGAATCTAGCTTTTGTGCATTTCGAATGAATTCAGTGGTCGATTTTATTTCAAAGAGCCATCAAGTTTGCCACACATTCACTAGATATTAAACCAGAATCTTTAAACACTGCGTTTAATAAGGACTCCGTTACCAGACCCTCATCAGGACATGATGCATTTGTTTTCTGTACTAAATGTGTTTGTTCTGGTGCTCCAAACTTACTACAGAGCAACTGGAGAGCTGAAAATAGTCCATGTGGTTCCTGTGAATGTCGCTTTAATAATTTAGCTCTATGTTCTTGCTCCCAAAAATGACAAGTTAGAAAGTGCCACAAAACATCTCCGCGCTCTCGAGTCGAAGCCGCAGCGCTTTTGTTGACTTTCATATGCCGAAAGCCGCAGTAACCTTTCGCTGGAAGTATTCTGAGCCTCGACCGCCATCCACCAACTCCAGCGAGCTGACAACACGCCCGGACAGACTGCCAAACCCTGGGCCGAGACACAACTGGAGCAGGACATGCAAGGTTCATATTGAGTGGGAAACGATTCCTGAAGGCAACTACAGCAGGAGATGGTAAAGTGGATGATGATTTATGCAGTCAAGACCTCCAAAAAGCACCTTAAAGTGGACCGTTCAAGTGTTCAGGAGTCATACGATAGCTTTGTGAGAGGAATTCAAAACCCAAACCTCATTCACACATGCAGATAATTAGAGCTCGTACCAAGTGACCACAAATGAGGTTTGAGAGCCAGAGAAGAGCGACTTCAATCAGTCCCTCACACAAAGCTACTGTATCATGCAGCTTGCAATACAGACTTTCAGGATTCTGCGAAACATCTCTTTTAAATCAGAATAAAACTCACAATCTGCCGGTGTTGTCTGCGTCTCGGTTCACAGAAAAGGCTTTAACGTGCATTTGAGGACGCAACATGTGCCAACAATCTTCACAAACTTGTAAAAAAAAATGTAAGAGTTTAATGTTTGAAAATTTAAGACAGCTCAATAAATATTAGTATTGTAATTTTACAGTAATGTAAACATATATTTTCTTTTTATTTTACAGTTAAATATTACAATATTAATATTACTTTTGTTGTTACTTAGTTTTTAAAATATTTTTCTTAATAATAATAATAACAATAATATATTTTTCATAAATGCTTTATTTTATAGTCAAATACAACAATAGTAAATTACTAATTTTGCTATTTAGTATTTTTATTATTTTTTAGAAATAATAATAATTATTATTATTATTGATTGTTTTTGCTACAATAGTAGTATTACTTATCTAGTTTTTATTTAGTATTATTACACTTATTAACTACTACTATTAATTATTATTATTATTATTATCATTATATTTTCTTAAATACTCAATGTTTTATTTTAGTTAAAAATTACAACAGTATTTATTTTGTTAATATTTGTATACTTTCATTTAATAATAACAACAATAAAGTATTTTTATTTTATATTTTTCTTAATTTATTATTTTACAGTTAAATATTACAATAGTAATATTACTTGGTTTTTCATTTAGTATTTTTATATTTTTATTTAGTAGCAGATGGATAGATGGATAGAGAGAGAGAGAACTAGTAGTAGTGATAGACAGACAGATAGATAGATACAGTGTTGGATGTAATTAGTTACTGTCATTTAATTACTTTTCCCTTGAAAAAGTATATTAAGGGATTACTCTTATTTTTTCTGTAATTTAATTACAGTTACTTCTAATGTAATTGAACATAATACTGTGTATAGACTGTAGAACATTTATATACAATACAATACAATACAACAGTGGATTTAGCCTCAGAATTTAAAGTCTAACCTTAAAATGCATGCTTTTTATGTACCCTTCTCACTTTACATACTTTGATGAGTTAATAAGAATATTAGTAACACTTTAGTGTCTAATTCTCACTATTAACTTGGTTATTAGCATGAATATTACTGGGCTTGTATATTGAATATTGGCTGTTAAATCTCTTATCTGACCAAGACAGCATTTATGTGATCAATCATATAGTAATATATTAGTAAATAATTAAATAATATAGTAATATAGGTAACACTTTAGTATAGTGTCCAATTCTCACTATTAACTTATTAGTAATTAGCATGAATATTACTGGAATATTGGCTGTTTATTATTACTTAAAAAACACATATTAATGTCTTATTCGCAAGACCTTATTCTAAATCCTTAATCCTACCCGATTCTTACTCTTAACAACTACTTTACTAAGTATTAATAAGCAGTAATTAGGAGTATATTGAGGCAAAAGTCATAGTTGTTAGTTAATAGTGAATAATCTAAAGTGTGACCAGAATAATTTATATATTTATCTATTATTTATTTGAAAGAATTAAAAGAACCGTTTCATGTCTATCCTTGTATCATTAACTTGTCGAGGATGATGTAGGATTTAGAAAGTAATTAGTAATAAGAAATTAAATACTTTTTGGAGAGAGTAATTCGTACAGTAATCTAATTACACTGTTGAAGGTGTAATTAGTAACTAGTAATTAATTTATTTTTTTAGTAACTTACTCCACACTCACTGACGGACGGACGGATAGAGCAGCCCTAATATTAGTTTGGAACAACATAACAGTAAATGACTTTGAACTTCTCCTTTAATGTGCATAGCCTACTTTAAAACATTTAATTGAAGTACCTGAACCTTCACGCTAAGGCCTCTTAGCCGAGACCAAAAACACTACTTCAAACCAAAACCCTTCATGGAATCCTTGAGCTATTCGTCAAAGCCATTAGCCAAGCTCTGTCTCTGGAAACCTGAGGCTGATGAAGCCCAATGGAAAGCATTCATCTCCCTTTTCTCCCAAAGGCCTCCTGCTTATGTAACGCTGGATTATTGTTATTATGGAATCTCGTCCAGCTCTTACCTCACACCCGATCGACACACACACACACACACACATACACACACACAGCGCGTTCACATGCTACAAAAGCATTCCAGGCTTTCCTATGCGCGAGGAGCAGCGGTGAGGTTAAAGGAGCACCATCAGGGAATAATCTAGCACTCGACTCAGGCTAAAATTAGAGAGTATTTGTTGAGCGTGAGTATCAAATGTCGAGCTGACAGAAAGCTTTGTGAAGTTCAGGGCTGAGTGGAGGAGCGCTAGTGATGGACGAACGGCGAGACGGACCCTCGACTGAACCAAACCGGGAGGGAAAGTTCAGCAGATGAAACCCAAGGTCTCTGTTTCCGTCTGGTGCTGTAGTTAACGACACACAACGGAATCACGAAACACCAGTCTCATTATGATATCTGTCACCAGAAAAAAAGCATGAGGCGATTGGAAAGACAGGAACAAACCTCACACTGGAGGGCCGGGAAATAAAAACCTTAATGTGCTGCCTTGTTGTCTACTGAGTGCACTCTTAAAAATAAAGGTGCTTCACGATGCCATAGAAGAACCTTTTTGTCTAAATGGTTCCATAAAGAACCTTTAACATCTGAAGAACCTTTCTGTTTCACAAAAGCTTCTTTGTGGTGAACGAAGGTTCTTCAGATTATAAAAAGATAAGAAAGATGGTTCTTTAAAGAATCTTTGACTGAATGCTTCTTTGTGGAACCAAAAATGGTTCTTCTATGGCATCGCTGTGAAGAAGCTTTTGAAGCACCTTTATTTTTAAGAGTGTGCACAGGCAGCTGTCTTCCAAGTGAGCATCTTAAGTGAAACAGGACCGCATTAAGTGAGTGATGTGAGACTTGATAACTGATCATTTTTAATTAGACTGAATTAATGTGAACTGAAAAATTGGCCAGGGTTATTAAATTTAAATATTATATTATTTTTAAAAACCTTGCTATGTGTACTGCATTAAGCTAACTGGGACTTGTTATAGCACTTGCATATCATTGCTCTTTTGTTGATTTTGATTGCTTTGTCCTCATTTATAAGTCGCTTTGGATAAAAACATCTACTAAATGTAAATGTTATGTAAATGTAATAACCCTGCAGACAACATGATCGGTTATGAAATTCACTAATCAATCGCTTATGTTCACATTATGCAATATTGTTTAAATAAAATCAATCATGATCATTCGCAGGACCATTTGAACAAATACACACTTCTCTATGTGCAATTATCCAAAAAGACGGCAAACGATGAGCCTTCAAGTGATTTATAGCTTTAATTTGGGTGAAATGTACATGTTTGGTGTTAAACGCCTTTTATTTTAAACAACCGTATAATGAATGATGTCTAACATAATGGAAAGTTGAAATCACTCACACATTTGGGTAATTTTGGCTTACCCTCACAGCACTTAAAGGGGTCATATGATGCGATTTCAAGTAATCCTTTCTCTTTGGAGTGTTACAAGCTCTTGGTGCATAAAGAAGCTCTGTAAAGTTGCAAAGACTAAAGTCTCAAATCCAAAGAGATATTCTTTATAAAAGTTAAGAGTCAACCACGCCTACCTAAAACGGCTCGTTCTAACACGCCCCCACATGTCTACATCACGATGTGGGAAGATTTGCATAACGCCGCCCAAATGGCGTAACTTTGATCGCCGGATCGGCTTTCACCGTGGACGAAGCGGAGTTCAGCCCGGGGGCGACACATGCGGTTGCCGCAAGCCCACCGGACACGTCGTTCTCAAGCCCACCGCCGGATCATTTGGAATGACACGACTAGAAATCAGTGGTTAAGTTGTATTTACAACACTGTTCCAGAACACTTCAACCCAAATATTCAGATGTGTGCAGCACATTTTATGGAGGACTGTTTCCTGATCCTGGGAGAGTAGACTACAATGCCGGCTGTTCTGACTCAAAGACTGTAAGTACGTTTTTATATTTAAAGGATTTGCCACTGATGATTCAAACGTGAGTTTTGAGCAGTGTAGAGTAGTGCTTGTTGTTTGTAATTTCTCCGATCACAAATGCAGACAGGGTTTTATGTCTACGCGGCTCGATGCAACGCAGGGCGTAAAAAGACAGGTATAAGTCATTATAATCCGTAATTATGTCCCCACTGGATGCAACAAATGCCTCGTTTGTAATAGGTTTTATTGGTTTTGTCTGGTCGTGCCGGGAGACAGCATCACAGTATGGTAAGGGGCATAACATTTCCGTCACACGCTTGAGGTATTCAGCCAATCAGAGCACACCTTGCTTTTCAGACCGATGAGCTTTGTAAAAATCGACGCGTTTCAGAAAGGCGGGGCATAGAGGAGAAACAATAATATACAGTATGTAGAAAATAATGTGTTTTTTGAACCTTAAACCGCATAAACACATTTCATTACACCAAATAATGTTCTTTTTAGCAACATCATATGACCCCTTTAAAGATAACCAACTCCCCTGATAAACCATTCCGGTCATTGCAAGCATTATTTATGGTGCTTTAACGGCCCTGGTTAAAATCAGCCTAAATAAACCATCCAGTTCTCCACGTCAAGCCGGATCCCTCCCACATCTAAAGGTCAAATGACTCGGAAAGGCCACGGACAAACAAATATTATGAGGAAATAAGAGCGTCCTCAGATCAGCGCCGCTCACTAAGGAAATAGTTTATGCAGACATTCTTATGGGCTCTTAAAATAAAGTTGTTAGTGTTTTGTCTAAGAACGAAAGGAAAGAACATATAAAATTTTCATGTTGATAAATGGGCTCTCGGTTGCATTCAGAAAAATCTCCCAAGACCCATCTGTTACTCCGCTAGAGAAACAAACCAGACTCCAGCGCCTTCCCTGGAGAGTCGAGTTTTTGTTATTAACAGAAACAAATCACACACAGAACAAAAGCTCTGAACGATTCTGAGCAAGTGTTTCATCTAGAGCAATGGTCTTCACTATTTTTTTCATGGGAGCCGCACTGATAGGGCAAAGTCAATCGGAGAGCCACTTTTACCGCGAAGTATCAAAAGTTACATCCAGTCATAAATAACATGTCTTTTTATTAATCTGTCATATGCAATGCAATGCAATACAAAAGGGGCTATCATTCTTTATCATTTACCAATCAAATTTGTAACTGAGACAATATTATTTAAAAAAAAGCAGGATTACCTTAATGCTGGAAAGACCTTAAGTTATTATTTTTTTTATACTAGCCCATCATGTATCTAACCATCCAAGTGCACATTCGGCGTAAAGAGCTGTTAAGATTAAAACTGGCAACTCCGCAGTGAGTCAGTGTCATGGATGTAGGACAGAGCAAGTGTAAATATCTTTTCTAGTCTACACTCTTAAAAATAAAGGTGCTTCAAAAGGTTCTTCAAGCGATGCCATAGAAGAACCATTTTTGGTTCCACAAAGAAGCATTCAGTCAAAGGTTCTTTAAAGAACCATCTCTTTCTTACCTTTTTATAATCTGAAGAACCTTCTTTCACCACAAAGAAGCTTTTGTGAAACAGAAAGGTTCTTCAGATGTTAAAGGATCTTTATGGAACCATTTAGACAAAAAGGTTCTTCTATGGCATCGTGAAGCGCCTTTATTTTTAAGAGTGTATATTTCCATCTTGTAATGCCTCTGTTTTAGGTTTAGGTCTGTTTCGCCCTGCTGCGCGAAAAGTCTGTCTACACTTGATGCGACAAAGCGACAGTTGCAAATCATTTGAACGTGGTGTCAGTACAGTTCGTCATAAATAGAACGAGGCATCACTGGGTTCTATTGTCTTTTGTCGGATCGCGCCACTCGTGTTCGGTGTAGACATGGTGTGAGTTTTTTTAATCAGTTATGTTATAGCCCTGCTTGTTTTTAATGTTTTTATGAAATATCTGTATTGACTGCATGATCATATCATCGTATTATTTACTGCCATGCGAGCCACAAAGTAAAGCTTGGCGAGCCGTGCAATGAGTAACACTGATTTAGAGGTTTAGCTGATCTAAGCTCTCAGCACACGGTTAAATCAAACTCAGATGAACTGCTCCTCTCTTCAGTACCTGCCGCAGGGACCGTAATCAGAAAGCTCCATTCAAGCAAAATACAGTAAACAAATGATTAAATACTTCCTCACCACATCAGGCACAATTTCAATAAATGCATACATACACACACATGTATACATGTGTGTGTATTGTATAAAAGACTATGCAGTTATTACATTTATATAATATTTATATTTTTTATAAATATGCATGTTTATATATTTATATGTGTGTATATATCAATGTATGTGTATTTTTGTGTGTGTGTTGAATGTGCTACATGTACTGCGTTAAAGGGTTAGTTCATCCAAAAATGAAAATTAGCCCATAAATTACTCATCCTAGGTGTATATGACTTTCTTCTTACAGACAAATCCAGTCGGCGTTATATTAAAAATTGTCTTTGATCTTTCAAGCTGTTTAATGGCAGTCAGCGGGTGTTGCATGCATCAGTCCAAAAGAAGTTAAATAAAAAGCACCCATCCATAATAAAAAGTGTCTCACACGGCTCCGGGGGGTGAACAAAGTCCTTCTGTAGCGAATCGATGCGTTTTTGTAAGAAAAATATCCATATTCAAAACGTAATAATCACTTTAATCTAGCTTTGGGCTTCATTTTTTATTTATGGGCTAATATTAATTTTTGGGAGAACTAACCCTTTAAGCTGTTGTCATTTGTCCTCATTTGTAAGTCGCTTTTTATGTAAATGTAAAGTACATTTACATTACATTTAGTCATTTAGCATACGCTTTTATCCAAAGCGACTTACAAATGAGGACAATGGAAGCAGTCAAAATCAACAAAAGAGCAATTATATGCAAGTGCTATAACAAGTCTCAGTTAGCTTAATGCAGTAAACATAGCAAGGTTATTTTTTATTATATAATAAATAAAAAGAAAACAGATAAAATAGAGCAAGCTAGTGCTAGAGGTCTTTTTTGCTTGTTTATTGTATAATAAATAAAAAGAAAAAAGAATAGAGAAGCTAGTGTTAGTTTTTTTTTTTTAAGAAAACAAGTAGTTAGTAAACGAATAGAGTGCAAGTCTAAAAGGGGCACGTTTTTTAAATAATAGAATTAGAATAGAGAGTGCTAGAGTTCAAATAAAGATGGAAGAGATGCGTTTTTAGACGATTCTTGAAGATTGCTAAGGACTCAGCTCCTGGGATTGAGTTGAGCAGGTCATTCCACCGGGAGGGAACATTTAATGTAAAAGTCTGTGAAAGTGTGACGTGCTTTGCAGAGCGCTGAAGCGCTGATGCAAAGAGACTTATCTGACCGACTCCAGCCGGAAGCGTTCAGTTTGTAGATGGGAACACTTTACAGGAGAACAAATCAAGAGAAAATCCATTAACTGCTTCTGAAAATTGGTGCGAAGGCTTGACTTTCACAACGAGATTCACTGTCAGACTTTAATTCTTTAAGAAGTCTTACACATGAGAGTCGTGTTACTCAAGTTGACAGTGACTACGTTTTACTGCTTTATGTCCCAACGCCTTCAGCTTTTATGTTCCTGATGGGTAATAAATCAAACGCTGAATCTCTTTCTCTATTGTACGTCACAGTGCTCTAAGAGACCAAACAGAAGATGCTGAGAACCGTATTTGGTTTCTTTGAAACCATCTACAATATCCCTGCGATATCCCTCAATACTCTAAAGTAAAGGCAGATTGATTGTATTTAATGATTTGCACATCTGTTCAATTTAAGAAAAAAAAGAAAAGAAACAAAAAATAAAAAAAATTATAAATAATAAAAGAAACAAGCCAGCAAAGAAACAAACAAATAAAAATAAATAAAAAAAAGTTTAAATTGTTATCAAAAGTTAAACTGAAAAAAAATACTTCAGCATTGTCTGTTTTAATGATCTAAAATAATAAATAAATTAAAATAATTAAATAACAAAAATATATAAGTATTGAACAAACAAACAAAAAAAGTAAAACAAAAATAATAATTAAACAAAAATAAATAAAGAATAAATAAAAATTAACAATATGAATATGAATATCTAAAATAAATAATTATTAAACTAAATACAACAAAAATAATAAACTAACAATAAATACATATACATAAAAAATATAAATAAATATTAAATAATATTTTAAAATTAAACAATTAATAAATAACTAAAATAATTAAAATACAACAAATAAATAAACAAATATAAATATTAAATATTTAAATTAATTAATTAAACTAAATAAATAAATAAAATAAATAACTAAACAAATAAATACAACAAAAATAAAACAAACAAAAAAACTAATTAATATAAAAATATAAAATATTGAATTTATTATAAAAAATTATTCAGCATTCACTAGCTACTGGGTCTGATCAGCAAAACGTTACTAAATAGGGTGGATTAATTTTATTGAACCCAGATTGCGGATTTATTAAATTAAAAGATAATTAAACAAAATAAATAATGAAACAAACAAACAAACAAACAAAATTAATAAAAACCCAAAATAAATCAGTTGTTATAAAATGTTGAATTATAGAAAAGTAAATTTTAAACAAATTCTACGCGGCTGATTCAGCATTCACCAGCCACTGTGTCTGATCTGCAAAAACGTTACTCAATAAGTACGGGCAGATGGGCTTATACGATTTCTACAAGCCCAAAGCATTTATGACATCCGTACTTTAAGCAGCAGTCTTGGCTCATCGTCTCACTCATAAAGTGGGTTTGTGTGACTGCAGCATGCGCTTCAGGCCTCGACACATCCAGGGTGCGGACGCTCGCCCTGCTGGCACGACTCCGCGCATGAGGAAGTGTGATGTGAGAGGAAGATCGTTCTGCATGAATCAAAAGGGACCTGAGATCATTTCCCCCGGAGCTGAAAAGCGACCACACCAAATAAGGGATCAGATAGATCTCATTCCACAGCTTTCCACTGCAGATTAAGCCGCCGGTGTCAGTCGCTCCGTCTTTCTCTCGCAGCTGCCCAGAGAGTACAAATAACTTCCTCTGACAGGAAGTGCCATTATCTCCCAGAGGAGCCTTGCTGTGGTGGGCAGCGCTCGAGAGCACGGCCTTTTTATTAAAAGCATTTTCCTTGTTTTACTTCAGATGTTTCCCAGATTTTTAGCAGACGTCTTACAGATGTAGTTGTGCTGTCTGCGTAGTTGAGATGCAGATAAAACTAACCTTTATTACTGTCATTCATAATGTCTAAATATAATTTTATAAATACAAAAAATATATATAAGGGAGCGGAAATGGTTAATACGCCTATATAAGTACTTCTCTGCTACTAGTGATAATTTAATGTATTTTTATTTTTAAATAAGTCTTGACCTTCCTACATTATGAAACTTTTAGTTTTATAAATGGGGGCAACCTATGAAGGATGAACAAATAATATCATCACATTAAAAATAACTTTCAAATTCGGTAATACTTAAAGCTTTGAAGTGCTGGGAAAAGTTGTGTGAAGCATTTAAAACACTCAAAAACATTAGACCACTTCTGCCACAAGTTGTTCCTGTAGTTTTACTATGTTAAATCCATGGTGAATGGTGGTGATTTGTGTTTATTGAACAATGTTTTTCCTGTTTTCCACATCAGCGGTGTTTGTTCTGATATCTGTAGCTTTAACAGAATTCTGCACCGAATTCGAATGCTTCTCACGAGATTTCACAGAGATGTTATAGATTCTGCGGCGAATTCGACTGCTTTCTTCACTGTATCTCCCAGCGCTGTGTATAACGGTGTCGCGTGATTGAGATCAGATAAACCGACCCCTGAATGAATCACTCGTTTAAACGATTCGGATCAATCGCAATGACTCACTTATTAAGAGTGACTCGCTGCCACCTGCTGGCGGTTTTAATGACAAACTTCGGCTTTTTCTTTCTTTTGATTTTTTTTCATGTTTTAAATCATTTCAAATATCAGTATTCAACGTTTTATGTTTAATATATCAAAACATTATTTATGCATTTGTAATTGCAGGTTAAATGCATTCATGTCTTGCATTAAACAAAATACATGTGTGTAAATACATCTAAATGCAGCTTCAGATGCAGCTTCTGTGATGATTTAATTTGCTCGGTAACAGCCCAAATGTCTTATTATTCTAATTCCCTGATTAAATGTAAGAATTTGACTCAAAAGATAATGGACACATTTAGAAAAAATGGCTTTATAAAGGTAAAAATGCCCATAAAATGCAAAAATCAGTGTAAACTTATTGGAAAAGATTCATTTCTATCAGTATGAACTGACCAGCACACAGAATATGAAGAATATTAAAAACATCAGGAGTCCGCTGTCTTTGGCAGTCCTTAAGATACCAGCACAATAACACACTCAGCAAAATATCGTCTAATTATCGTTATCGATAAAATCCCAGAAAATATCGAGATATAATTTTTTGTCAATATCGCACACCCCTACGCTACGTAGCTCAAACGAGTAGCGCGGATTCGTTCCACTTTCCAATGTAGCTCTTGTAAATCGGTCGTGACAAGAACGCAAGGCTGTTCATTCCATTTTTAGAACCTTTCTTTGACTGAATGTGCAATGCGATGACGTAACGGGACGCGTCTAAGCCCAAAATCTGTGGCAGTAACGAAAATTTGTGAGCTCTTGTGAAAATTGCAGAGTTTGCTTGATTTTGCGATAAATTCAGCGATCGCAGAATCGCTAAATCCTGGAGGGACTGATTTACTTTTTAAGTACTAATGCACACTTTTAAGTACTAATATGTATCATTTAGGTGTAAATAATGGCTCTTTTCCACTGCGTGGTACGACTCGGCTCGGCTCAGTACGGCACGGCACGGCTCGGCTCGGTTTGCGTTTCCACTGCAGTTTAGTAGCGCTTTAGAGTTGGCGGGATTATTCACATGTCGTTATAGTTGCACCGCCTCTACTGCCACGACTCCTAAAAAACGTTTTCATTCCGCGTCGCCCCATCAAGCTCTCGCTGGATCCGCTCCTCTGCTATCAACGAGAGGAACGTTTGTACTTCCTCAACAGGGGGAACAGCCACTTTTTGGTTGTTAAAAAAGGTGCGCTCGTTCAAAACAGTTGCGTTCGATCCTTCGCTGGCTGTGCTGATTAAAATCTAGCGGTTCTGTTGTGTTTGTGTCGCAAGTTCACAAGTTGTGATGCAGGTAGTGACGATTCTCTCCGGCCAATCTGTGATCAGCAGAGTTTACACGTCACGTTTTGGTAACGGTACGGTTCGCTTGGAACCCCAACCGAGGTGGTACTAAAAAAAGTACCAGGTACTGTACCCCCCAAAAGTGAACCGTACCGTGCCGTACCATGCAGTGGAAAAGCGCCATTAGATACAAAGGTGTACCGCCCAGGGACAGCTTTGTACCTTTATTCTGAGAGTGTACAGGTTTGTAATGACATGAGGAGAATAAATGATGACAGATTGATGAACTATTGTTTAAACTCTGGGCGTTCAGTTCTAAATCTCCACATTAGGACTAACTATTTTCCCTCCGGTCATTACGCAACGGCAAGCACTCCAGCCAATCCGCTGGCCCATAAAGGGGCTGCTTTTGCATTGAAGCCCAGATAACATGTTGAGATACCCCCGTATCTCAACATTCCACAGTTTACGCTGCTGTCACTATCTATTACACACAATCGAGCCGTGGAAGCACCAAGCAAGAAGATCTGTACCAAATCGCCCAGAAATTCGGTTGCAACATCCATGCGATACCAAGCATTCATCAAGCACCATGCCAGCATCTCCTCGCTGTCTGCCAAAGCCGAGGTCAGATTTACGGTCACGCCGCCTACAGACAGATATTCCTGGGGTTTAAAGTCTCCGCTCGAGTGTTAAGAGTGCAGCTGGCGCACTCGAGCTCCTGTGCAAACAGATCCATCTCCATCGCAGATGATACATAACGTCCCTCCGAGGCCCGTGTTGCATGTGGAAGACAGGTGAGAGACCTGCGTTTGGAGGCCGTTTACCAAAGATCAACGGGAAATAAGCTGAATAAATGAGCCAGATGGCTCGTGTTTAAGCAGAACTGATGTGTGAGGTTTTCTTGGAGCAGCTTTATGGCAAAAATATATATCTGGCAACATTGTGCCAAACACATTAACTTTGTGTCTTACTTGGACAATCTGTGTTTCCTGTGGCCTCAAACAGATGCCTGTTTTTCCTGGTGGAAATCCTTTGGTAATATAACCTCTAAAGCACTGTATTAAAAGCAATATCCTTGAATGATATTTTAAAATTTAAGTCAACATGCAACAAAGACCGCAACTCATTTTACTGCTATAATGTGACGTCTTGTGAAACAGTTTATGCAATAAAAAAATAAAAACCGCAGGATCGACGGGACCAGAATTTGGTCAGAGCTAAAGGAAAGTTTGCATTGCCAAAAGCCTTAACATAAACCAAAAGCCCAAGAAGTGTTAATCTAGTCAACAAAATTACTGACAAAAATATTAGTTGATGAACAACTCATTGATTTTTGACAAAGATAACGAAGGTGAGATGGCAAATGTGCATCATGACGATAATCAAGTGTAAGGGAAAAAAATTATACTAAAAATACAACAAAAAAAAAAACTTTTGAACTGTAGTGTGTACAAAAAGTTTGAATATTTAATGAAATTTTAAAAATGAATAAAATTATTGAATATAACAAAATATTGACCAAATTGAATGGATATTCTCATTTGCTGTTTTTGTTCAAATGTAAAAATTAATGTCAAAATTGTATCCATCTTATCTATCATTTTATCCATTTACTTGCTATTTCTTTGTAACTAGGCTATGTAAAATTTACTGGCAATTTCTGAGTGAAAAGTAAATCTTAAAACACCATTTTTTTCACCTGCGACACTGCTGAATATGAATACAAGCACTGTTTATACAGGATGAGTATAAGAGATAAATACTGACGACAGGATAGACTACAGATAGAGAGAGAAAACAGAGACGCCAACAATTCTGTAACCAAACATGAGCAACATAACAGGGTCCATCATCGTCTTTCATCACCCAATAGCCTGACAGCATGTGCTAAACAACATGCTGAGGATGCACAGATCAAAGAAGAACTATATGTTGCTCATGCACCTATTATTGACATTTAAAGGGCCATTTAAAGATTGCATGACATGATGAAGGTGACACTCACTCTGGAGATGGTGAGAGGCATGCTGAAGTCCTTGCCACCCTGCAGTCTGAAGCCCCAGGGTGAAGGTCCAATCAAGGACACGCTGTAGTTATTCATGGTGGAGCGGGTCGCTGTTGTGGGTACTGCCAAAGTCCAATTCACAGCCTGAGAAATGACAGCAAAGACTTGTTGTTGTTGTTTCAACAGGACACACAGTAAAGGTCACTGATCATGCAGAAACAAAACACGATATACTGACGCCTAAACATGACATTTCGCAACTTTGGACAAATCCTCGCCTAGGAAGCATCAAATGAAGTTAATACCCAATCGGATGTGCCAAATTCCTCCGATCTCTGTTTAACCTACAATGAGCACCCGAAAGAAAGAAAGAAAGAAAGAATACAACTATATAAACAAGTAAATAATTAAGCAAACAAAGAAATAAGGACAAATGAATAAACAAACAAACAAACAAAAAAGACATAATTTCAAAAAAGAAAAAAAAGAAAAATATATAAATAAAAATATATAAGCAAACAAGGAAATAAACAAATATAATCATAAATAAAAAATATAAGCAAATAAATTCAAAATAAATAAGCAAACAAACAAAGAAATAAAGTGTGAGATTGAAAAACAGAACACTGAGACGGGGAAAATATAAATATATAAGCAAATAAACAAAACAAACAAACAAACAAACAAACAAAAATAAATAAACAAAATGCAAATACATATATATATATATATATATATATAAACACACATACAAACGAGCAAAGAAAATAAAGCAAAATCCAAATATTTGCCTAAAATAGACAAATAGAGAAGCACAGCTCAAATTCACCAGAGCAATTGATTGATCTGGAAAATGTTACAGGTTTCTAAATAAATCTAGGAACAAGATGGTTCATAGTCCAAACTTATCTCATAGGTGCAGATAAAACAAAAGAGCAGTCGCTATTTATATAAACCTGCTGGGACGGGGGAATCTCGGTGTGCACAGGCAAGTATTTTAAGAGCTTACGGGTGAGCGTGCAGTTGTTGGTGAGGTAAAACCCAAGTAAAATCCAGTACAGGCCAAATTGAAACATTCCAGAGAAATGGATTAGACTCTGGGGGGTCTCGCTCAGGAATGTCCCACAACACTGACGCTTTTCGAAGTTAAAATCATTCACCTGCTCTCCTCATTCTTCAGACCTCACTGTATGTCGGTAACCGAGAACGTCTACAAAAGATACAACCGCTTCATTTCAAACTGACCTGGTTCTTTCCACACCCTCAAAACTGATCTTACGCATTCGTTAAATGCTGTGACTTTTCCATGCTCTGTTATAAATTGGACAAATGTAAAGATGAGTGCCAATGAAAGTCAATGAATGAACTATGTGGATGACAACATGCACCACATAACCTCAACCTTAACATTCCCAGCCATCTATTTAATAACCGAATACCAGAGTTGCATGAAACGAGAACATGAACGTCAACAGTGACTCAAAGAGGTGTTGTGTGCATCATGTTGTGTCTGTGACTATTGAGACACTGGAGCTGATGTAATGTTCTTTTGACAGCAGTTCCTCTGGAAGCACTAAAGGTACGGTTATAGAGAACGACATGTATTGAGAACATTCTGAATAGATTGAATGAAGCGTTTTTCCACGCCTGAAGCCATGAGGGCTGTTTGTGTTTGTCACACAGGCTTTCTAACCGGTACATTTACTCATCCTATCAGATCTAGATCAACAATACTGTTGTGACTCAGACAGAGTCAGAATAACATGACAAGCATAGCTTCTTCAAAATATAATTGAGTTTAAGTTTGCAGACTATTATCTCCTGTTGTCTGTCATTTGTTTAGAGCTGTTTTGGCTTGTAAACGCTGCTTGATCTGTGCAGATTTCTCTCCTGATTCAGACCAGACCACTTTTTCACTGGAGGAAGAGCTATTATTGATTATGCACTCATATTTTAGTTAAAAACATCTTAATGATGGATTTGTTTCTTACACAAACGCAGCTTTTGACTTCACAAGATGTTAACTGATGGACTGGAGTGGTGTGGATTATTGCGATGTTTTTAACAAATGTTTGGACTCTCATTCTGACGGCACCCATTCACTGCAGAGCATCCATTGCTGAGACACTGATGCAATGCTACATTTCTCCAGATCTGATGAAGAAACAAACTCATCTACAAATTTTCATTTGTGTGAACTACTCCTTTAAGCTCATAATAATGGCAATTAGTTACTTTTGAGCTTGAAACATGCCCAGTCAAATACACAAATACAAACTTTGAAACTATAGACAAGAGGTAACCACAGAGGCTTAATATGTCAGTCACCATATGAGCTAAAACTGTGTAAACACCAACAGGCTTTTCCACTGATCTGTCAGTCACGGTTGGTCATGGCACGAATGGCACAAGGCTACTCAGTGATGGTTACGACGCAATACCAAAGGCACGCCCTAGAAAACAGACAGCCTGGTATCCAGCCGCCCAATAAAAACATTGCATTTTATTTAGTGAAATAAAGTAACAGTAAATTCCGGACTCCCAACACTTCCTTTTTGGTTCTCCAAAGAACATTTAAGTAAACAGTTCTTAAAAGAACCACTGTTTCTTAGAGTGAACAACATACTATAAATAATATTCATACTATAAATAACCTCTGTGGAAAGGAAAGCTTACATGTACGTTAGAGGTTCTTCACTAAACCATCGATGGCAATGAAGAACCTTTATTTTTAAGAGTGAAAATAAGCTTAAGATCAAAGCCAAACATCATATTGGCCAGAAACGGCATAACTTTCCAGCTTCTGGAAAGTTCCATTTAATGGAGGAATTACATAATTCTACATCCATCCAAGCTCTAAAATAACACACTTATGACAGCCGCTAAATCACTGCATGTGTAGACAGGGTCAAGCTACCGATCCATAGGTGGCAATTTAGGAACTTAATACCCAACACATAAAGAAACAAGCTCCAACATGGCTGGACTTTCAGTGCAATGCATAACAATTTAATGTTTAGCCACGCAGGCCTGAACCTAAACTACCAAATTGACCCGTAAACACATTCTCAGACGCTGCTCCGTTTGATAGCCGGCTGCGAAAGCATTCAGAGCTTCCCTGTAAAACACAGGTGCACTTTATAACACTGACCAACTCATGATTACCCGCGTTTCATTGGCTCTTATGTAACAGGAATGCACCTGAACAAAACGTCCTAGTGTTTTACTAGACTATAACCAACTTATTATTGATGAATCCCAATGGTGAAGAATCCTGTCTATCGCATGGGAAGGTTATGGGGTTGGTAAAGTGCTGGTTAGTGTGCTTCAATTCCACCTACATTCATGTGGACAATCCTGTTTTTGATCGACTACTTCCCCAGACGTCCCTATAGAAGGCTTCATCAAATTTAGCTCACGTCTGGGGACAATTTTGTATGAAAATATAGTATGTACACACATGCAAGCTTACTCAGCTTAAGGTCACTGGCCAGCTATTTGGAAGCACTAAAATTACATGAAATGACTGTTAATTATGTTCATACTGCATTTAAACTGTGTGTTAGCGAACACAACCATTATTATCCACTTAAAAGGTGTCAGTCTCCAACACTGCACTTTTGGACCATTTTTGGTTGGTTTCTCCAAAGAATCTTTCAGTAAACTTTTCTTGAAAGAGCCATTTTTTCTTACACTCTCAAAAATAAACTTTCTTTGTTGGTTCCATGAAGAAACTTTAACATCCATGCCCTATTAAAAACAAAAAAGGTTATTTACTGATGCCAATAAATAGCCTCAAATGTCTGTTATTTGACATGCAACATCACTTTTAGAGCAAAACTTACGGTGGTCGAGAAGTGCAAAACAAATCACAATTCTGAAAACAAAATAACAAATTACAAACGCAAATGCAAGTCTAAAAAAGAAAATAACAATTCAGAAAACACAACAACAATTCAGAAAACATTATAACAAGTCAGAAAGCACAACAACAAATCAGACAAACCGGAAGAGGTAGGTATAGTTTGAGACAGCGCCATTGGTTTGGGATTACTCACCGCTGATTGGACGAGACATCTGTCAATCACCGTATACAGAGAAGAACCAGCCGAAGAACAGCAGAGTCCTGGTAGAAAGTTCGGCGATGGTATTAAAGTAGCTCAGTTTAAATGTATTGTATGAATTGCCCTTACTCTGGAATAAAAAATAGGGGGTGTCTATTTACATTTAGTTAAAAGTGGCTGTAAACAATCAGCTCCAGCGGCGCAGATGGATAAGCGCTTGTCGTTGGCTTTTTGACGCGATCGACCCGGGTTCCTGTCTTTTGCCGAACTTTTTTTTCCTCCCTTTTCAAATCTCGTATTAGCAATAGATTATATTTACACTAAGTGAAAATAGCAGTATTTTTAGCAATATGCCATTTACACTAAGTGCAAATACCTATTTACACGATGTTAAAATAGTACTATCAAGTATACTACTTGTTGCAAATAGTGGCAATTATCTGCACTTCAGTATTGTAGTACATTATAAAACAGTATGCAATAATAACGTATTGAGTGTAAATGATCATTTTAATTTTTAAATGGATGCCACCTTATTGGTACAATAAAGCCCTCCCTACACCTACCCTAACCCTACCCGATACTTTATTTTCAACTTTTTGATTATTTCCTTAATTTTTATTGAAACTAAATGCCTTTACGGTGTGATACGAGATTTGAAAAGGGAGAGAAAAAAAAGTTTGGCAAAAAGCGTCGATCGCGTCAAAAATCCAACGACAAGTGCTTATCCATCTGCGCCACTGGAGCTGATGGTTTACAGCCACTTTTAACTAAATGTAAATAGACACCCCGTATTTTTTATTCCATAGTAAGGGCAATTCATACAGTACATTTAAACTGAGCTACTTTAATACCATCGCGGAACTTTCTACCAGGACTCTGCTGTTCTTCGGCTGGTTCTTCTCTGTATACGGTGATTGACAGATGTCTCGTCCAATCAGCGGTGAGTAATCCCCAAGCAATGGCGCCGTCTCAAACTATACCTACCTCTTCCGGTTTGTCTGATTTGTCTTTGTGTTTTCTGACTTGTTAATTTGTTTTCGGATTTGTTGTTGTGCTTTCCGAATTGTTATTTAGTTTTTTAGACTTGCATTTGCGTTTGTAATTTGTTATTTTGTTTTCAGAATTGTGATTTGCTTTGCACTTCTCTACCACCGTACAAACTACATCAACATCCCTTCAAACTCCCACATTGGGGAATTCATCATCAGCTATACTGACGCACAAACCAACAATTTTACACTCTTTTCTGAAGTTGCATTAAATTTTCCACGTTTTGTTTCTTATTTAAAACTATTACTCTCAAGGACAATCTTACAGCAAAATGACATACACATGCAACAAGCAGACATCAAAATAAACCCGTAATCAAATCTGTAAATACATTGCTAAAATAGCAATACATCTACTTATCTAAGACTATATTGACACGCCCTCTTCAAACTTTACTTCCCTTAAAGTTCCTAAAAACTCGCGTTTAAAGCGCATTGACGCGCGTCTTCGAGTCACTCACCTGTGAGCTGCTGTGGAGTCAGACTGTGAGTGAAGAACAGAGAGAAAACGAGTTTAGAAACTCCAGCGAGCCTCTGGCTGACTTTAACGCCTCTTTAACACACGCGCTGCACTGACGCGACCACGGAGCTGTCCGTCAAATATTTATTTGCTTACTTGATTCTCTGTTTTATTATGTTTGTTATGTTTCTTGATGCTATGTTGAATTGTATTTACATTTGATATATCTTAATAAAAACAATTTTATTAGGTCAAATTGCTGCACAGATTGTTCCCAGCTGAAGTGTTTTTGAAAAGGTTTAATCAGACATAGATGCAAGCTGGTCATTTTGTGGTGTCCTAAATGAAACTGATATGCATATCTTCTGTTACTGTCCTCACATGCAGCTATTTTGGATTGAATTATCTAATGTTATCAATCGCAATGTGCTCCAGAGTTTCTCTTTGCTTTTGAAGGATGTCCTGTTTTGGCTTCTTTAATATACAAAAAGATCAAATTAATGGATATTTTATTATTAACCTATTATTAGGCTACTTCTTGCAAAATGTCATATTACTCACCTCATCAAAATCCTTTATTTATTGTTTTTAGAAAAAAAGAGGTTCAGCAGTATCCAAACTCATCTTCCAAGAATCTTAAAACTGTTAAATTGTTTAATTTAGTTTGTTAAAGCTTTCGTTTTGTATTATTTATTGTTATATCGCTGTATAAATGGTGCTTTGCATGTAATGTCACCTCTTTCTACGTAGTGTTGATATTTTATGTACTTTTATCTTTGGTACCTTGGCATTAATAATAATAATAAATCGAATAAAAAAGGCAGCAGTGCATCCCCTAGATGTCCATTTTTCTGGACCAATTTTTTGATAGCTTTCATTGGAAGAAAGCATGGTTACTCCCTGAAAGATTTCTAATAAAATAAGAGAGGTAGACTACAACAAACTCCCAAATTGCTTCTTTTTTTATTTCTCTAACTTGTGTGTATTCTTCAAAGCTGAGGAAGAAACTTTACTTCATTTATTCTATCTTTGTAATCAGGTTAAATCTCTGAAGTTGTTACTTATCCTCTTTTGTAAAATATGATTTAATCTCTTAAACTCATTGATAGCAATAAGAATAGCAAGCTTCTTAAGGCTTATGATATTGTCCTTACTGACGGAGGTGTTATTGTTTGTTTGTTTTGCCCTTTCCTTTATGTTATTGTATTTCAATGCAGTGCTGATTCTTGTTGTATTTTCTTTCTTGCAATAAAAGAAGAAAAAAAGACAGCTGTACGTAGGATTTATCCAGTAAAACACTTCATTTACCTGTGAAACCGTTTTTATCACAGTTTTATCTACTTTTTCAATGCAGTGCTGATTCTTGTTGTATTTTCTTTCTTGCAATAAAAGAAGAAAAAAAGACAGCTGTACGTAGGATTTATCCAGTGAATGATTTAAAACACTTCATTTACCTGTGAAACCGTTTTTATCACAGTTTTATCTACTCGAGATCATTTTGGATTAGGGTATTTTTGGATATGAGAAAACTGGAATGATGCATGACAGAGATTTGTGTTTTTTGATGTGCATTTTTATTTCAAAATGATATTTTGAAAAGTGAAGAACAATAAATTATTCAATTTTCACATTTTATTAATGACTTGAAATTATATACATAAACATTCTGGAACAAACTAAATACAAATAGTGCTGGAAAAGTTTAATGCTGTAATGCGTTCTTTCTTTCTTTACTTATTTATTTTCCTGGTAACTAATGTTAATAATGTGATTATGTAATACCTTTTATTTTATTAGGATGTGGAGATAATTTCAATAACCTTATGTGTGTGTGTAGGAGATATATATATGTGTGTGTGTGTGTGTGTGAGTGTGTGAGTGTGAGAGTGTGTGTGTGTGTGTGTGTGTGTGAGTGTGAGATATTTATTTGCTTACTTGATTCTCTGTTTTATTATGTTTGTTATGTTTCTTGATGCTATGTTGAATTGTATTTACATTTGATATATCTTAATAAAAACAATTTTATTAGGTCAAATTGCTGCACAGATTGTTCCCAGCTGAAGTGTTTTTGAAAAGGTTTAATCAGACATAGATGCAAGCTGGTCATTTTGTGGTGTCCTAAATGAAACTGATATGCATATCTTCTGTTACTGTCCTCACATGCAGCTATTTTGGATTGAATTATCTAATGTTATCAATCGCAATGTGCTCCAGAGTTTCTCTTTGCTTTTGAAGGATGTCCTGTTTTGGCTTCTTTAATATACAAAAAGATCAAATTAATGGATATTTTATTATTAACCTATTATTAGGCTACTTCTTGCAAAATGTCATATTACTCACCTCATCAAAATCCTTTATTTATTGTTTTTAGAAAATGAGAGGTTCAGCAGTATCCAAACTCATCTTCCAAGAATCTTAAAACTGTTAAATTGTTTAATTTAGTTTGTTAAAGCTTTCGTTTTGTATTATTTATTGTTATATCGCTGTATAAATGGTGCTTTGCATGTAATGTCACCTCTTTCTACGTAGTGTTGATATTTTATGTACTTTTATCTTTGGTACCTTGGCATTAATAATAATAATAAATCGAATAAAAAAGGCAGCAGTGCATCCCCTAGATGTCCATTTTTCTGGACCAATTTTTTGATAGCTTTCATTGGAAGAAAGCATGGTTACTCCCTGAAAGATTTCTAATAAAATAAGAGAGGTAGACTACAACAAACTCCCAAATTGCTTCTTTTTTTATTTCTCTAACTTGTGTGTATTCTTCAAAGCTGAGGAAGAAACTTTACTTCATTTATTCTATCTTTGTAATCAGGTTAAATCTCTGAAGTTGTTACTTATCCTCTTTTGTAAAATATGATTTAATCTCTTAAACTCATTGATAGCAACAAGAATAGCAAGCTTCTTAAGGCTTATGATATTGTCCTTACTGACGGAGGTGTTATTGTTTGTTTGTTTTGCCCTTTCCTTTATGTTATTGTATTTCAATGCAGTGCTGATTCTTGTTGTATTTTCTTTCTTGCAATAAAAGAAGAAAAAAAGACAGCTGTACGTAGGATTTATCCAGTAAAACACTTCATTTACCTGTGAAACCGTTTTTATCACAGTTTTATCTACTCGAGATCATTTTGGATTAGGGTATTTTTGGATATGAGAAAACTGGAATGATGCATGACAGAGATTTGTGTTTTTTGATGTGCATTTTTATTTCAAAATGATATTTTGAAAAGTGAAGAACAATAAATTATTCAATTTTCACATTTTATTAATGACTTGAAATTATATACATAAACATTCTGGAACAAACTAAATACAAATAGTGCTGGAAAAGTTTAATGCTGTAATGCGTTCTTTCTTTCTTTACTTATTTATTTTCCTGGTAACTAATGTTAATAATGTGATTATGTCTAATGTGTGTGTAGGAGATATATATGTGTGTGTGTGTGTGTGTGAGTGTGTGAGTGTGTGAGTGTGAGAGTGTGT
>NW_015505924.1:342036-361382 GCF_001515645.1 Sinocyclocheilus grahami | reverse complement strand
GTGTGTGTGTGTGTGTGTGTGTGTGTGTGTGTGTGTGTGTGTGTGTGTGAGAGTGTGTGTGTGAGAGTGTGTGTGTGTGTGTGTATACAGTATATAAAACATTTATAATATTTATATAAATAATATTTTAAGATGTGACAAGAAATCTAGTTTAATGGTCATTTGGCTCTTTTCTTGTACAATATGGTTGTTGTCAGGCATAAGAAAGTATTTTAATCCATTTTATTTGCAAAAATATGGGTCTGTCTACAAATAGTTTACCGTGAAACACTGTCGCCACCAATAATCTAAGATTAAAGTAATTAGTCAGGGAACACTGAGCAAAAATACATTTGCTGGGATGCCAAGAGCACTTTCAATACTTTAGAGATTGTTCATGACTTAGCTAGGCTAAATTAATCTAACAGAGCATGTCTACTTATGGTCAAACAGTCCTTATGTACAAATGCCATGATAATGAACGTTATGAAGGAGGTCTGATGCAGACATGAGAGGGAAAACTAGAATTATACAGTATAACATTGCAATTAATTAGGCCTACAGCAATAATGTCTGATGTAAATCCTAAGAACAAACAATCTCAAAAAAGTCATTTCATTATTTAACTAACTAACAATAACTGTCTAACACTAGGCTGTCATGCCATGAAGTGTTAACAATCTAAATGTTGTCATGTGAGATGTATCCAGCACATGCCAGTGATAGTGACACAATGATCTCAACACAAGCTGATGTCAGTTTTTCCCATCTCTGCTTTTATAGGAGTGGACGTGGATGCCAGGAATACCGGCAAATTCCTTCGAGTTGATGACAACAAGTGTAACTTGTTTTCAGAACAAAAGCATTAGATGGTAATCGCCATTGTGTGTTATTTTGTACAAACGGTGTCTTATCAGTAATCATGTGAGAGTGATGCACTGATTCACCCATGAGCTGCAGAGAACTCGCTTATATAGTGTGGTCAAATGCTGCCATCTACTGCATAAAACATTACTAAAAACAACACAGCAAACAAAGATATTTCTACAACAGTGACATTATTTTGTCCCTATCACTGCCTGGGAGAAAAACTTAAAAAAAACTTTTAAAAAGGAGGTAGAAAGTTTCCTATTTTCAGAAACGTAAAAATTTTTTTTTGCATAATTGCATAATAGTTGCATAATTAATATTCATGAGCTCAGCTTTTGCCACTTCCACATTCGTATACATTTCCCTCAGATCTGTCGGGATTATTACATGTGTTCATTTCTGTGTCAGTGGTTAACTCTAGTTAACCCTCACTAAACCTCTGTCTATGCAGCTGTGATCAAACGTCAAGAAATGGCTGGACAGTGACAGGGAAATGAAGACTGGCGTTTAATCAATGCTGTTGTTCTGGGATTGAGATTTATTGATGATTTGGAGAAAGAAGAAGCAGTGAGGCTGTTTGGGTGACTTCGCTTTGACATCCCAGATACTAAAACGTAAAGAATAACAGTTTAACGTGATAGTAGCACGCTGGGAAAGGACTATAAAATAGAAAGCCATATATAAGCGAACACAAATTTACCATGGTATTACTAAAGTGTATTCATTTGATACCAGGCCTATCACTATACCATGACACGATTTACAGTAACTTTTAGGAAGCAATAATAGCTGGAACAGCTACTTCATAAAGTAAACTTCACTTTTGCTTAAAAAAAAAGAAAGATACACCGTGATTTTGTTTCTAAAAACCTATACGAGTCATCAAATCACAATTAATGAATTCAAATTATTGTGACAGACAATGCAACACCTGACCCAATCATCCATCTTTATTGAGAAGTTTAAATGTAGCCTATTTTGTTAATAAGCATGGTTATTAACATAATACCTATCAAAATAATCTAATTTTGTTTCACTCTCTTATAGGCCTTTCACAAGCCTGCCAAAGTGCCAGAAAGTTGTTCTTAACCTCAGTGTTGCTGGAGACTAAACACGTTTTCCATAACGTAAATTTACATAAAGGTTTAACTTATGCTTACCTGAGTCTCTCTAATGTTTGCATAAACGAATGCTCCAAGATCCAGATGAATGAGGAATAATCCTGGAGATTCAGATCTGTCAGTAGCAGCCACGCTAACATCATGAGATTTTTGTTCACTGTTCATCTCATCTCAGTCAGTGCAATGCAGTGTTTCACTGTACAGGAAACAATAAAGCTCTGCTGCATTTTTAACCTCACAATTAATATGAATAATAATGATAGCGTGGGAATGTACACAACACTTGGCCCGCTCCATGTGGATTTTCATTGAATAGCATTTGAAAAAATGGCAAATCGGGGCTTCAACAAACATAATATATGAGCAATTTGTTGTTGTGGTGTAGATGCATCCGCCAAGAGCATAGATGCAAATGTAAATCTAAGTCATGATGAAGATTCAGGCCACTTTTTGTTGTTTTATACTGTATCTTAAACAAGTACATATCTTTCCTCACAAACCACTCGAACGTTCTGGCATAGGTTACTACAAAATAGGATTCGAGAACATACAGGTGCATACAGAAATTTTCGAGCTTCAGTATAAGTTAAGCTCTATCATAAGTATTTGTCCTGTAATGTCCATTAACACATAAAAAAATAGTTTTGACTAATTTGACTCATAAAAAGTTACAGTAAAGCACTTACAACAGCAGCACACAAATTTCAAAATAAAAACACCCACAAAACAAGACTTGCACATCCTGATGTCCAAGCGGAGAATTGAATTAACATGGAACTAAATTGAGCGGCGTAATAATACTATTGTCTTCTGTAGAGCTGCTTTACAGCTGAATTGAATTAGTTTCATAACTGATGAACGTTGCAACATCGACACTTGTCATTTAAACTGAAGTGAATCGACACTGAACTGAATAGTGACACTATTGTCTCCTGTAGAGCTGTTTCTGGCTGAAATTGAAGTAATTTCATAATTGATGAATACTGTTATTTTCCTGTTTATCGCTGCTTTGAAACAACCTGTATTGAAGAGCGCTATAGAAATACATGATGCATATTCAAGTGAGACTAATGTGATGCAATCACTTACAGTATGAAAACTGTCGGTGTTCAATTTATATGATATATTAAATAATTTCAGTGTCATGACCACAAAACATCAATAAACATGGGAACATTTTCATGATGCATGCAAGGATATTAGAAAATAACTTTACATGCAGCAAAATCTACTTATATGAACTAATAGTAATGCATGACAAGCAAAAAAGGACATCTCAAATAATAAATCCAGTTTTTACTGCACTTAACAAAAACAAAATTCTTATGCCTGCTTTAAAACTCTTGTTTTACTTGCATTGCAATAACTGCAATTTCTGCTTTCACGATTATTTTCTATAGTAATCAACAGTCAAAAATGAGTCAATAGAGCTCAACTTGTATTGAACCCGGAACATTCCTTTAGAGAAATGAATTGAGCATGTTTTTTAGTCTCATTATGATGTGTGTGATGCATATTCGTAAGAACACTTTTCGTTAAAGGGCAAATGTGCACAGTGGTTGTGTCTCTTTTAACTACTTCTACAGTACACCCTGTGGCTAAAGTGTGAAGATGAAAGCATAACATCATAACTAGTTAGCCATCATAACTAGTTCTTCCGATTCGTTGTTAGCAGCAAAGTAATGTGGTCCGATTGCTTGCTCAACTAAAATGCTGATGTGAACACTGTGGTTCTCAAGCGTCTTCAGTGAAACACAGACATACAGAAGAGGATCTCTGGGTCTCTGGTTCAGCCTCAGGAGAGGAATTTCTCAACAGACTCCAGAAGCTCACTGGAGCAGTTCAGGCTCTTGAGGTCCAGTATTAATTTGTCTTCTCTGGTCTGCTCTGATGTCGGGACAATAATGATTTGTGGCTCCTGCATGTCTTCATAAAAAGCCAAACCATTGCTCAGGGGGCTCAGAGAATTACTCTCCTCTTGTTCCTCCTTGCACTCCTCCTCTTGTTCCTCCCCTGGAGTGTTTTTGGCCATGAGAAGAGGAACAGTGGCCATGTTGACGGACTCGGACACCAAGTCAAGGCCGCAGTCATTCAAAGAGCCGCTCTCTGTGGCTGCAGGCTGTGATGGATAAAACATTTACAACTATGCTTTTGACAGATGCCTTTAACGAGCATTCTTAAAAATGACGGTTCCAGATATGAGGTTTTAACAGTTATGCCATAGAACCACCATTTTTGGGTTCCTCAAAGAACATTTCATTGAACATTTCTGTAAAGAATCGTTTTTAAAGAAGCTTTTTCCACTATCAAGAACCTTTTTTTTTGCAATGGAAATGTTCAATGGATGTTAAAGATTCTTTATGGAACCATCAATGCCAATAAAGAACCTTTGTTTTTAAAGGGGACATGACACACACAGTTTTTGCCAACCTCATGTTAATCTTGAGAACCTATATGGCGTGCTTTTGGCAGAGCTAAAGAGTCACAAGCATGTGCAGCTTTTGCGTAGTGATCATCTGCAAGCTGTGACATCGCATAAATAAAACAGGGACAAAAACTTTATTTACTTAAATTTTAATCAATTTGTCACCGAAATGACAGGAATAAACACACTTGCACAACTCTGTTGCTGCCCTGGAGCAACAAACTGCATCCACTGTTCCCTTAACGCTGGACTATTTGGACGGTGGCACCGGCGGAATCACTTGCATTTTTCCTGATGACTGCGAAAATAACTTAAAATTTGTTATTTTTGATCATACACATAAGAGTAATACATCATTTGAATCTGTAACGGGTCTACTTTTATTTGCGTACACTCACAATATCAACAGAACATTGTGCTTTTGTAAAATAAAGAAAATAAACAGGGTGCGCTTTCAGCCGTCTCGGTCTCCACTAACTTCTTTTTGAAACACGTCACTAAAATGAACCCAAATTCAGCGAATACTTGACACACAGACACGAGAGAGATATCTATAGAAAGCTTGAAGTGTCTACTTTTAAATGAAGTAAGTCTTAGGGAAAACAAATATTCTCTGTAATCTGTATGAAACCAACACGATGTACAGTCTTTCCCATCTGAGCTCATTATCTGTAATGTGATCACGCCCACGAGCCGAGCGCGGCTCTTTATATGATAAATATCCACGTGAGATGTGCAAACATGTAAAAATCCACATCACCTCTGTAAACGAAAGCATGAAGATTCATCAAGTTCATCTTGGCAACTTTTCGTTTTTGTAAGAAGACGCGCTGTGAGGAATAAGCTTTGTATTTACCTCAGAAGAAGAATGCAATGCGATGCGCGGCTTGATCCAGTGGAGGAGATCATTCTGATGAGTGATTTATTCTATTAGTGTTATTGTGACATAAACTTGTAGCCCACACATTTTACTTGTTTGTTTTACCCACACATTGAGTCTTGTTAGAGAAGTAAAAGCGATTGCCACTGATGGTTCCATAAAAGACCTTTAACACCCATACACTAAATATAAAGGTTCCAAAAGTGTGTTTTTGCAGTGATGCCACTGAAGAACCATTTTTGGTTCCCCCACTAAACCTTACAGTGAAGTTTTTTCTTTTTTTTTACAATGAACATTTTAATAATCTAAAGAACTTTCTAAATAACCTTTTGATTCTATGGATGGATGTTAAAGGATCTTCATGACACCATAGATGCCAATAAAGAAGAACATTTATTTTTAAGTGTATAACCATTCCAATGCAAAACAAAAGTTACTTTAAAGTGGAAAACTATGCAATTACACAGTATGTAAAGATTCAGATAAGGAGTGAATATCTCCACAATGCATTATCAAATTATCAAAAGTTCTCAAATGTCTTGTCACCGAAAACATGCAACACATTTACAGAGGTAAAACTGGATGGAATCATAGTCTGACATTTTAAAATAATCTTTGTCCATCATACACAATGCAATTGTCTGTGAAATCTGTCATCTCTGACTACTCAGAATATGTCTCTGACTTTCAGAAACAAGAGTTGAAACATCCAGACTAAAAATCAGTGCAAAGGTCGTACAGTATATTTCAGCCTTTAGCAAACAACAAGTAACAGCTGGCATGATTACAAATGAATCACGTAGTAGAAAAGATATCAATTAAGATAGGCTGCAAATAACAGGCCTATAATCCCAGAACATGAACTGCATATCAACACAGACACATCTTGCCTGTATAACAAGAATAGGTAGACAGATAAAATACAATATAATTCATAAGAAAGAGCATTTGCTTTTCTTTCAGCCTGTTCTTGAAGTAGTGCATGTCTCATGCTGGTAAAATCAGAGCAACTTTAAAGATTATACTATAAAATGCACAGTCAATATTAATATTTCTGCTGTTGCACAAATAGCATATACTGTAAGCAGATTTTAGCATCATAAGTGCATTTATTTATGATTTGGTTTAACGCCGTATCAGCAGCTATGGCTATATTAGTGTAAAATCAACAGTATTATATCATCTAGTCTGTCTGGAATGACATGAAGAAACTGAACAAACTGAGACAGACTCAATCCAGAAGAACTGTGGCAACGTCTCCAAGATGCTTCAAGAAACCTCCTGCAAAGCTACAGTACTGTTAAAAGTTTTAGGCACTTGTGTAAAAATGCTGTAAAATGAGGATGCTGCCAAAATAATGTCATAAATAGATCAATTAACTTCTATTAACTAAATGAAATCAACATTTGGTGTGAGCATCCTGTGTGTTTAAAGCAGTTTTTGCCCTCGGTGCACTTGAGCAGAGTTTCTCAGGGAGCTTTACAGGTAGGTTTCTTGAAGCATCAGTTCTTCTGGATTGAGTCTGTCTCAGTTTGTTCTGTTTCTTCATGTCACTCCAGACAGACTGATGATGATCAGATCAGATCTCTGTGTGCAGCACTGCTGCTGTCAGACAATAATCTCACTGCATTATTACAATTAATGGCTAAATGAGTGTTTGGAAATGTAAACTGATATTTCCTACTGACACACTACAGCAAAATATAGACATAACTGACTTAAAACCAGTTTTTAGCTGCTGAAATACTAGTGTTCTAATCATTTTGGCCTCCACTGTACACCTGGTCATATCTATTTTTCAAAATATTAACAATAACAATATCTCCTTGATTTAGTACTGGATTTGCATTATAAATACAAAGCGTCACATTCGTAATATTGTGCATTCTGAATAGTGTGGTCATGCATTCTTGAACTAAATGATAAGACATTTCCATTATTCAGTCTCCTCGTAGTAAAATACTAACCGTGTCTGCGGTGGACATAGAGGAGACTCGCTGGAGCTTGACCTTTGACTGTGATGACTGTCGGCTAAGCATGGGCTCCTTGAAGGAAGACTCGCTGTTGGACACCGAGATGCATTCTTTACGTGATGACTGGGAAAGAAAATGCAGACATGGCACCTTCTCAGCCAGCGTGTCTCTGTGAATCAGTCAGAAATACACACTGCGTTACATATTGTCTCCGTATCGTGTGGCTGCTAAGGCGACTGCACTCGAACGAACCTGTATTTGGAGCGTACGATGGCGTAGATGAAGGGATTGTAGATGGCTGATGCTTTGGCAATCACTGCAGGAACTGCCTTGGAGTACGGCGTGAGAACGTGGCTGTACCTGGAACATAAAAACAATAACCAAAGCACATCTTCAGCTCTAGAAATAACACATCCCTGCCTCACAGAAACTCATGCTGGTCTTTTCTGCAAGCATTATTTGCTAGAAAACGTTGCATGAATGTTTGCAGTCTTGGTGTGCATCAAAACCCAGTTACTGAATTTTTTGGGTTACTGAAAGGTACTTGTCTGAATTTGTGATGTCAGTTTTACATTGCAAAAGCTGATTGTCTTGATTAGTTTTCTGTCTTGTTTTTCAGTCCAAATATCTAAATATTCTTAAATCAAGATACATTTATCTAAGAAGCAAAATAACTTGAAATATAAAGTCTTGCTTTCTGAGAAACTGTATCAAAATTAAGTGAGTTTATGCTTAAAACAAGAAAAAATTGCTTTCAGTGGGGTAAGAAAAATGATCTTGCTTTCCCTTTGAATTAAAATAATTTTTTGAACCCACTGACAAATTTTTTTCTTGTTTTAAGCATTTTTTCCCCAAGAAAACAATCTATCATTGCAAAATTGATTCTTTAGTATTTTTGTCTTGTTTTCCAATAAACAATAACCAAAGCACATCTTCAGCTCTAGAAATAACACATCCCTGCCTCACAGAAACTCATGCTGGTCTTTTCTGCAAGCATTATTTGCTAGAAAACGTTGCATGAATGTTTGCAGTCTTGGTGTGCATCAAAACCCAGTTACTGAATTTTTTGGGTTACTGAAAGGTACTTGTCTGAATTTGTGATGTCAGTTTTACATTGCAAAAGCTGATTGTCTTGATTAGTTTTCTGTCTTGTTTTTCAGTCCAAATATCTAAATATTCTTAAATCAAGATACATTTATCTAAGAAGCAAAATAACTTGAAATATAAAGTCTTGCTTTCTGAGAAACTGTATCAAAATTAAGTGAGTTTATGCTTAAAAAGCATACAAGAAAAAATTGCTTTCAGTGGGGTAAGAAAAATGATCTTGCTTTCCCTTTGAATTAAAATAATTTTTTGAACCCACTGACAAATTTTTTTCTTGTTTTAAGCATTTTTTCCCCAAGAAAACAATCTATCATTGCAAAATTGATTCTTTAGTATTTTTGTCTTGTTTTCCAGTATAAATATCCCCAAAAATCAAGATGCATTTACTCGAGAAGCAAAATGACGCAAATATTTAAAGATCAAAATGAAATGAGTTAATGCTTAAAACAAGAAAAAATATTTGTCAATGGGGTCAGACAAACTTAATTCAAGAGGAAAACAAGATTATTTTTCTGACACCACTGACAAATACTTTTTTACTTGTTTTAAGCATAAACTTATTTTTTCAGAAAACAAGACTTAATATCTCATAATTTTGTTTCTCAAGCAAATGTATCTTCATTTAAGAATGTTTAGATACACTGCAAAAATGTTTAGTATTTTATCTTGTTTTCCAGTCCAAATGTCCAAAAAATCAAGATTGCAAAATTGCTTACCTTTAGAATAAAAGTATAGATCAAAATACATCGAGTTCATATTTGTTATAAAATATAACAATAAAACAGAATAAAAATATTCTGGGTCATAAAAATAAACAGAATTCAAAGGGAAAACTCAATTTTCAGATACACTCACTTTTTCTTTTTTTTCCAGATGAAAGACTTAATATCTGAAGTCATTTTGCTTCTCAAGCAAATGTATCTTGATTTAAGAATGTTTAGATAAATTGCAAAAAAAATAAAAATTTTACTTATTATTTTTTGTCTTTTTTTCATTACAAATGTCCCAAAAAAATATCAAAATAAAGTTAAAACAAGAAAAAATACCTGAAAATATGGTTTAGAGACAAATAAACCTAATTCAAAGAAACAAAAACTAGATTAAATATATAGTTCAGTCATGAAACTCTAGATGGCGCAGGCTGACGGGGTGTTAACGTAACTGATGATATTAAGAGAGTTAAACAACTTGGCACAAGCTGATTGGTTCATGCTGCATATGCAGCCAATGAGCTTACTGCATTTATTTGGCTGGCTAGCATTCACTTGAGATTCCTGCAGCATGCTTTCAGAGTTCTTTGAAACCCTCCACCTTCCCCAGCTCCACCTGTATAGATCTGCTACGGGGTTATTTTATATGCTATTTGTGCAGCAGCAGCATGTCTTAAATACTCATGGCACCATATCGCCAAATGCATTGGCAGTAGCAAGTTCTTGTACTTTCTTGCAGCAGCAGCAATAATCTACATCTACAGCAATAACCAACAGCAGCAGCAATTCAGCAGCAGCGTAGCAGATCTATTCCGCCAAGACCAAATGCATTAACATTGTCATATCCATCACCATGCTAAAATGTTCCGTGAGTTGTCATGATTGAACTAGATATTTTTCTCTTGTTTAAGCATAAACTCACTTTATTTTGTCAAGAGTTTTTTCAGAGAGCAGCTTAATATCTGAAGTCATTTTGCTTCTCAAGCTAATTTATTTCGAATTAAGAATGTTTAGATATTTGAACTGGAAAACGAGATAAAATACTAAATATGAAAATCATTTTTTTGTAGTGTATTTGTACTAGGAACCAAAACAAAAATTGTAAGAAGATGTTTGTGAGCGGTCAGGAGGAGCCGGTGACCCCTGCAGTGGCTGTTTACATGACATGGAAGTGACCTAGAGGTGTTGTGAGCTGAGCAGAAAGAATCACATGTCTGATTATAACTATCCTGCAGCACACTGACGCTCTGACGGAGGTGTTAGCATCAAGCCGGTTCACCCTACGCAGTCCTCATCGCCTCAGTGAACCCAGCAGCCTTTAATTCAGCTGATTTTCAGCTGAAATTCAGTCTCAGATCTTCTGCGTGGTTTGACTCCCTTTGATAGACTACACGTGAATCTGAACACTTCTTTGAGAGTTTAGATGATCTACGTCGAACTGGCCATCACAGTTTAGGACCAAACTGCTGAATACAAATGTTTGTTTAGAGCATTTTAGCACTTCTACTTCCATCATCCTGAAGTCAATGGGTTTTTTGAATGGGCTGTTGGCTGCCTGAAATAAGATCTGTGGTGAACACAAGCTCAAGATATTTTCAAATTGCATTCTACGACATAAAATACATCAGTAATTCCACCTTGTGATTTTTTCTAAAGTTTTTACTTGTCTTGAAGGTAGTTGCTGACAAGTGGCTATAAATGGGACTACTGAGGTAAACATGTAGCATTGCATCACAGTCCAAACAGCTGATAAAAACATCACAATAATCCATAGCACTCCAGTCCATCAGTTAACATCTGGAGAAGACCAAAGCTGAAACACATCCAGCAAGATGTTTTTAACTAAATACATTGAGTCCATAATCCATAATAACGCTTCCTTCAGTGAAAAAGTGCATCTGCTGTTGTCTCTCACATCAAAATCCAGCCACATATGTGTTTAGAGCTGTTTAAATGCTGCTTGATCTGTGCAGATTTCTCTCCTGATTCACACCAGTTAAAAACATATTTGGCCGCATTTACACTCTTAAACATAAAGGTGCTTCACGATGCCATCACTCTTAAAAATAAAGGTGCTTCAAAAGGTTCTTCAAGCGATGCCATAGAAGAACCATTTTTGGTTCCACAAAGAAGCATTCAGTCAAAGGTTCTTTAAAGAACCATCTCTTTCTTACCTTTTTATAATCTGAAGAACCTTCTTTTGCCACAAAGAAGCTTTTGTGAAACAGAAAGGTTCTTCAGATGTTAAAGGTTCTTTATGGAACCATTTAGACAAAAAGGTTCTTCTATGGCATCACCGTGAAGCAGCTTTATTTTTAAGAGTGTAGAAGACCCTTTTTTGTCTAAATGGTTCCATAAATAACCTTTAACATCTGAAGATTATAAAAAGGTAAGAAAGATGGTTCTTTAAAGAACCTTTGACTGAATGGTTCTTTGTGGAACCAAAAATGGTTCTTCTATGGCATCACTGTGAAGAAGCTTTTAAGCACCTTTATTTTTAAGAGTGTACACTGCTAGTCTTAATGCACAGATCCCATCTTTTGACCATATCCTATTTTTTGGCACCACTTGATTACATTGACTTTAGACACGACTGGTATCCAATATCTGTTTAACCAAAAGGATTGTCTGCAGTGATCGCTTTACTATGCACATGATGGTTTTAAATGGCCATGCTATTAAAATTAGTTATATAATTCACATCGAGTGGCAATTGTAAACACAGCCTAAATGCTGGATTTGTTTCATCTTTTGTCTTCTCCAGATGTTAACTGATGGACTGGAGTGCTGTGGATTACTTGTGGATTATTGTGATGTTTTTAGCAGCTGTTTGGACTCTTATTCTGACGGCACCCATTCACTGCAGAGCATCCATTGCTGAGACACTGATGCAATGCTACATTTCTCCAAATCTATCAAAATAATAACTACACATCTGCATTTAGTTCTATGTACTATGCACCGGAAAACAACTAACCAACAGTCAAACCAATGACACAAAACTCATTTCAAGCAGATGCCACTAGCACATCTTGGCGTTCAAAATTGTGTTTTAAAACAAGCAAAAATATCTGCCAATGGGGTAAGAAAAATAATCTTAATTCAAAGGCTAAACAAGATGATTTGTCTTGCCACATTGGTAGATATTTTTGCTTGTTTTAAGCAAAAACTAACAAAATGTTGATAATTTTTTTTAGAAAACAAGACATAATATCTTAAGTCTTGAATCAAGAATATTTAGATATTTATACTAGAAAACAAGACCAAAATGCTAAGAGAATAATTTTTTGCGTTCCCAAACAGCAGACTCCGAAAATAAGATAACATGACCACGTTTCGTCTGCGCGCTCAGAAGCTCGTAATTTATTGTGTGCAAAAATTATTATATACAGTGCCTTCTCCTGCTGCAGCAAATACTTTTTTCTTCTTTTTTTGTTTTGAAGATTTTGTTTTCTTTAACTTACTGGATGAAACGGTGCATTATTCGCAAATGCTTTATGCGATATTCCAATTTTAATTCGTAACTTTGGATGGAAACATAGCTATTGATAGTTACTGTACCCTGCCCAGGCGATGAGAGTGACGCAGGCGTAAGGAGACCAGGACAGAACGAACACAATGATGACCACGAATGCGATCTTCGCCAGCTTCCACTCGGTCTTTATGGATTGCTGCTGGATGAATGCTGTCTTCCTCACATGACTGCCCAGGTTCTCCACATCTCTGAACACACAAGAAGATGGATGATGGGACTTTTTTCCAAGAATGACATGTACAGCATGTGGACATCCCAGTTAAGGGATGCCATGACCTGTCCTGATCGTTTATCTTGGCGATCTTGATACCAATAGGCAAGAGTATGTGGGCATGTGCAGAAAAAAATACAGCGTATGGACAAATATTTATGTCTCCACTGACTCTATTCTGTTTTTTAAAATATGTGACCCTGGACCACAAAACCAGTCATAAGGGTCAATTTTTTTAAATTGAGATTTATACATCATCTTAAAAGATGAATAAATAATATCCCCCAGCGACTTAACACTGCTTTTGTGCTGCAGGGTCATATCTTAAGAATTGTTGTTCATGGTGTTTGGAGCAGGCAGCCGAACGTTTAGTGATCATTTAACATGACTGAATGAATTCTAGGCACAAGTTTTAAAGAAAGCGCACAATCATTTAGATCAGACTACCACTGATAAGCTACTACTAAATATAATGTAGAAACTTTCAAATGGAAACTTACATTTTCTGTAAAGCTGCTTTGCAACGATTTGTATCGTGAAAAGTGCTATACAAATAAACTTGAATTGAATTGAATCAAACTCAATATTTACAAAAGATATTTTATAACATATACATTTTTACAGATGACATACTGAAAATAATGCTGAAAATAATGTCAAATAATGCTATCAATACTTTAGGGGTGTGAATGCCTGATAATAAATTAATTGATCAGTGAATTTATAAAAAGTGGTAACCTGCAATCATCATCTTAAATATATTTCCACCTGATTTCACCTTAAAGAATAGTTTTGTGGGTATCAATGCATGCATTTAGGCTCAAATTTTTGGCTTGAACTAAACCAGTTAAATAAGATGTTATGGTTTTTCGGTTATAGGTTTTTTTTTTCAGTGTAGAGCAAACATTATTATATTGGACAGTATATTAAATATTAAAATAATAAAATAATGCTTTCTAAATAAATGTAATCAGTGAGAATATTAATATTAATTATAAATCTGTATAATGTTAATTTATGTAAATTACATATATAATGTGCATTTAATGTATATAATGTAAATCAATGTAAATAATATGTATAACAATATTTAAAATGCATGCAGTCAGTGAAAGTGTGAAAGCTCATCAGATGTAATCCTGTAGTTTAGCATTGCAGCTTTAATACAATTCTTTACATTGAACTTGTCTGGGTTTGATGTAAAAACTAAAACCATTAAAAATAATAATAATAATAATAATAATAATTATAATAATAATAAAACAACTTGAAATAAACTTAACATTAACTTAAATAAAATAAAACATATATTAAAATTATAACTCATTTTCATTTAAGTTGAAGTACTAAAATAACTACAATTAATAAATAAAAATAAACCTACTGTATATAGACTTTTTTTTTACTAAAACTAATAAAATGACAAAAACACCCAACAAAATTACTTATAATTTAATTAAAATTCAAATGAAGACTGAAAATAAAAAAATAAAATCTGATGCAAAATATTAACAAAAACTTAAATAGTATATCAATTATACTAAAATAACACTGGCTACTGTTACTACTTTTTTGCATTATTGACACGCTATTTTCCTATTTAATACTGTAAAGTTGCTTTGACACAATCTGTATTGTTAAAAGCGCTATATAAATAAAGGTGACTTGACTTGACTACTGTAGCTACAATTTTCCAACAATTATTTGGCAACAAACTATAGTCAGTATTTAGCATGCATATAAAATGATTTTAAAGCCATTTATCAAATATAGTGAAAAATCTACAAATAAATCTGAAAAGGTATGAGATGTTGAAATAGAAAACGTGTAGGAACCTGCTTGCATTCCGAATGGCGAGGAACATGAAGAAGTAGCAGTAAGAGATGATTCCAAGAGGGATGAAGAACACAAAGCAGCAGAGCATCAAGGTGTAGCTCTTGTTCACCGGCGTGGACGTCACATAGTCCCATGTGCAGGACGTCATGAGGCCTTCTGGGATATAGGAACCTGTCCAAGAAATACAGAGTCAAGAAACTCAAAAAACATTGACGTCTCATCCAAAGGCAAAGGAAAGACATCCGAATGGCGAGGAACATGAAGAAGTAGCAGTAAGAGATGATTCCAAGAGGGATGAAGAACACAAAGCAGCAGAGCATCAAGGTGTAGCTCTTGTTCGCCGGCGTGGACGTCACATAGTCCCATGTGCAGGACGTCATGAGGCCTTCTGGGATATAGGAACCTGTCCAAGAAATACAGAGTCAAGAAACTCAAAAAACATTGACGTCTCATCCAAAGGCAAAGGAAAGACGTTGCACCTAGTGTCAATTTCGTCAACTAAAACTATGACGAAAAATGTTTGTTGATTAGTTTTTAATCTTTTATTATTTATTGTTTTAACATATTTAACTATTTTATTAAATGTCATTATTTTATTACATTTTAATGGAAAAGTGTGTTTTATGGTTGGTCACAATTGTGACCGGTGGGATAATGTGTATACTGAAATTAAATTATTTCTGCAGCCATCAACATTTTTATATATATCTCAGCCCAGTTATTAACCCATTTTAGTCTGTTTCATCACATTCTGTGGTTACTATTATACATAAAAGCTCTTATACAACACTGAATAGGTATACTAAGATACAAAAAAACTATTGTTGCCATCAACATGTTTACTCATTCTATGTCCACACTCAACAAAACTGAATAAATGTGAATTCATATATTAATACTAGAGACCTTCAATTTCGTCAACTAAAACTATGACGAAAAATGTTTGTTGATTAGTTTTTAATCTTTTATTATTTATTGTTTTAACATATTTAACTATTTTATTAAATGTCATTATTTTATTACATTTTAATGGAAAAGTGTGTTTTATGGTTGGTCACAATTGTGACCGGTGGGATAATGTGTATACTGAAATTAAATTATTTCTGCAGTCATCAACATTTTTATATACTGTATATCTCAGCCCAGTTATTAACCCATTTTAGTCTGTTTCATCACATTCTGTGGTTACTATTATACATAAAAACTCTTATACAACACTGAATAGGTATACTAAGATACAAAAAAAACTATTGTTGCCATCAACATTGTTGGACTCATTCTATGTCCACACTCAACAAAACTGAATAAATGTGAATTCATATATTAATACTAGACACCTTAAAGATAATGTTGTCTCATCCAAAGGCAAAGGAAAGACGTTGCAACTAGTGTCAGTTTTGTTAACTGAATAAATGCACTTACTCAACCGCTGTTGCTTTAATAGAGAAACAGAGGCTATTGCAATTTGGAATTACTATTAGGAATTTCACTGTTATAACATACCGTATATATATATATATATATTTTTTTTTTACCAGTTTTCATATTGTAGACAGAGAGAGTGCATAAGTCTGATATTAATTTTAAAAAGCCTATAATAAATCAGTGCACTACTATATGACGTAAAATAAACCATGTGTTTTTAATAGAGAAACAGAGGCTATTGCAATTTGGAATTACTATTAGGAATTTCACTGTTATAACATACCGTATATATATATATATTTTTTTTTTTTTCATATTGTAGACAGAGAGAGTGCATAAGTCTGATATTAATTTTAAAAAGCCTATAATAAATCAGTGCACTACTATATGACGTAAAATAAACCATGTGTATTAGTTGATATCTTATTGATATGATCTTATTGGTGAAAGTGCAATTGATAAAATCCTAAAATGCAAAAGTAAATTTCTCAAATGACAATCATTACGATTATAATTTTGAGCAAAAATTATTTTTGATCAGTTTTACCAATTACACAGCATGAAGAAAATGTGACCAAGATTTCATTGTCTGAAACTAGACTATAACGCTCAGACATTTTGTTGACTAAAACTTGACTAAACAAAAACAGGACAAGGTTGACTAAATATGATAATAACTAAAATGTACATTTGAGTAAGACTAAGACTGAAAGAACTGGCCCCCCGACTGAGCCTGGTTTCTCCCAAGGTTTTTTCTCCATTCTGTCACCGATGGAGTTTTGGTTCCTTGCCGCTGTCGCCTCTGGCTTGCTTAGACACTTAATTTCCAGCGATATCATCGACTTGATTGCACAGATACTATTTAAACTGAACTGAGCTGGATGATGAACTGTTTGTAACTGAAAATGGAACGTTTACTATTGTCCTTCTGCATTATTGACACATTATTTTCCTATTTAATACTGTAAAGCTGCTTTGACAAAATATGTATTGTTAAAAGCGCTATATAAATATTTTGTATATTTTATATTTGATTTATATTTTATATAAATCTGCTATATAAATAACAGATTTTATTTGACTAAAACTAGACTAAAATACTTCAGATTTTATTTGATGGAACTTCGAACTGCGTCCTCTAGGGGTCGCTATGGGAAACGCCTCGTCGTGACCCGTGTCTAAAGCCTACATTGAAAAAACACCAGCTTGTTTGGCCGGTGACAGCCATGACGTCACTACCGTCGTGACTAGTACAAAATAGGCGCCGGTAGCGCACATCATTCTCTTCTTCGTCTTCACTGACCGTGCTGTTTGAAGCGTGCATTCCAAAAAGCAAAGTAAGAGCTTTCTTTTCTTACTATGGAGAGCACTAGCAAAGCATTTAGAAAGTGTGCACATCCGTGTCAGCGGTTTCTGACACCCGATGATTCACACAATCTATGCATTGTTTGTTTGGGCGAGGAGCACGCACGCGATGTCCTCGAGGGGGCAATCTGTGTGCACTGTGAGAGGCAACATCTACCCTGTCCTCCCCTTTTTCCAATTCCCGTTTTATGACCACCATCTCCAGCTGACCGAGGTTAGCTGTACAATCATTTTTCAAACAGTCTCCTACTGGGCCCATGATGTTTTTGGTGGTTCTATGGCCAGATCATAGTAACCGCCTGACTGATGGTCCGGTCAAAAAATCCCCGGACAGAGCCCCGGCAACAAGGCTCGTGGTGGGTGAGTATGATCCATATATCATGTGTAAAATAACCATAGAGCATGTATAAAGTTACCTGCAGTGGATGATCCGGTCAGAAGATCCTCGGAGCAGAGCTCCAGCACAGAAGTCATGGGGGTGAGTACGATCCAAATATCATGATATCTGTATATCGAGGACAGACCGAGATGGCTGTGTGTGTGTAACCTTCTATAGTTCCTTGCAGTGTTTCCCCGGACCTGTATGTTTCTGTCCCTTGCTAGACGCCCTAGATGAGGTGCCGTTGCAGGGCTCTACTTGCAGCAAGCCAGGTGCTCTACTTGCAATAGGCGTGTCACTCGTCGACATATGTCCAAACGGTAAGAAAAGCCGGGCTTCGGCTTCATACCTCCTGGATCATGCGGCCGAACACGGGCTTTTGCGGGAGCCTTTCGTGAACATCTGGCCCCCGGTGCTACACTTCAAGGCACCTGGACTGGGCTACAGTGCCTGGTCGCCCCGAGGTTGCTGAGGCAATGAACGGGAGGTACAGGGGGTACAGGGGGGCATCACCAGGATCCTCCTGTGTAAGGCTGTCTTAGGCAGGGCTCCCATCACCACTGAGATGTGCGAGCCGGCCTCTTCCCCGGCGTACTCCTTCTTGCTGAGGCAACGAACGGGAGGTACAGGGGGCATCACCAGGATCCTCCTGTGTAAGGCTGTCTTAGGCAGGGCTCCCATCACCACTGAGATGTGCGAGCCGGCCTCTTCCAGCTGGCCGATATGGTGGGTTTTTTCTATGAACTTAAATTCCAGATAATATAGTAAATGTCCGCATAAAGCAAGGCTTTGCGCATTTCTCTAAATCCACGCACGGGATTCTTTGCCCCTTTCTCTAAAATCCTGTGAAGGTAAGGGTTACGCGGGCTGTCTTCGTTCCCTTTGTTTCAGAGTGGGGTAACACCCCGGTACCCTGGGTTCCACTCAAATAGTGTGTCTTGGTTGACACACCCTGGAGACATCACTCCCCTCACCTCTGAGGAGGGTGCTGGAGCTGCTGTTGCCGACCGGCCATTACGTCCAGGTAACTATAGAACCCTAAGGAAATCCAAAGATTATGGTAAAAGTGCTCATTGCGCACCTTCTAAAATCCACATGAGTGGTAAGTGCGCACGTTATCCTTTGCCACTTTTCTAAAAACCACGTAAGTGGTGAGTGGGAACGTTAGGCTTTGCCACCCGTCTAAAATTCCACCTAGGTGGTAGGTGTGCACGCTATGCTTTGCCACTTCTCTAAAATCCCACGAAAGTGGTAGGTGCGCACGTTCTTCTTTGCCCACCTCTCTAAAAATCCTGTACGGTGAGGGTTACGCGTTTCGGACTTCGTTCCCTGTTTCGGAGAGGGTTAGACCCCGATTTCCTGGGCTCCTCTCAACCAGTGTGTCTCGATCGACGCACTCAGGAGGCACTGCCCTCTTCGATATCAAGGGGTACCAAGAGAGTGTCATCTGGCGAGCAGGATCCTCTCCGAGGAGTTGAATCCCTCGCTCCATGGGCTGTCCTCGTGGTAATGTTGAGCACTGCTCCCCTTTCA
>NW_015505924.1:338310-341671 GCF_001515645.1 Sinocyclocheilus grahami | reverse complement strand
CTCCCTGATGGGCGGGCGATGTGGCTAGCCTGCAGTTTGCTACCCCTCTGATTTTTAATCATGCTGCTGGTTGGGCCCCCCCCCCCCTCTCGGTGAGAGTTGGGTTGGGCTCCCCCAGCTAGAATGAGCTACTGCCAACCGGGGAAAGCCTGGCATTGGTAAGGGTCGAGCCCCCTGTGCGTCTGAGGACCCGGCATGTGTTCCCACGCCGAAATTGTTACTAGCTGGTTCCGCTAGTTGGAGCGTGCTGTGGGTCGAGTCCCCTTCTCGGTGAGAACTGGGCATTGGACATTCTAAAATCCACATGGTGGTAAGTGGGCACGGTATCTTTGCCCACTTTTCTAAAATTCCACGAAAGTGGTAAGTGCGCACGTTCTACTTTGCCCACTTCTCTAAAATCCTATATGGTAAGAGTTACACGCACAGCTTCGTTCTCTTTTACTGAGTGGTCTAAAACCCCGGTTCCGCCTGGGACCCACTCCTCATGGTATCCTCGAATACCTGCTCTGACAGGGTGTTTCCAGTAGAGGCCTGTTGAGACAGGTCCTTCTGCAGAGTGAGGTAGCCCTGAGTGATGCAGTGTCTCGTTCCCCTCAGGGAACCATGGTTACATAAGTAACCCGAGACGTTTTCTTTGACTAAAACTAGACTAAAATACTTCAGATTTTATTTGACTAAAACTAGACTAAAATACTTCAGATTTTCTTTGACTAAAGCTAGACTAAAATACTTCAGATTTTCTTTGACTAAAACTAGACTAAAATACTTTAGATTTTATTTGACTAAAACTAGACTAAAATACTTTAGATTTTATTTGACTAAAACTAGACTAAAATATTTAAAATTTTATTTGACTAAAACTAGACTAAAATACTTCAGATTTTATTTGACTAAAACTAGACTAAAACACTTCAGATTTTCTTAGACTAAAACTTGACTAAAGTACTTCAGATTTTATTCGACCTAAACTAGACTAAAATACTTCAGATTTTATTAAACTAAAACTTGACTAAAATGCTGAGACTTTTAGTTGACTAAAACTTGACTAAAACAAAATAGGATAAGGTTGACTAAATATGATTAAAAAAAACTAACAAGGACATTCTACATGGGTCTAAGACTAAAATTTAAAAAAGCTGACAAAATGAACACTATACTCACTCCATCCCATAAGAGGCGCCAGACTCCAGCACAGAGAGTAGATCCAGACCAGGAGGATGATAATGAGCGTCCGGCGTCTGGACGTCCAGCGGATGGCCTGCAGGGGTTTGGTGATCACGATGTAGCGGTCGATGGAAATGGCCAGAAGGTTGATCATGGATGTGATTCCGAACAGAGCGCCACAGAAGGCGTACATCTTACAACCTGCGTGGAGAAGCAGATGTGTGATGTGTGATCTGAGTAAGCATTTTTTTTTAAATCAATATATTTATTATTCTCACATCAACAATTTACAGAAACAGTTCAATATACAAGTAAACGTCATTTTCTAACCTATCCCACCCTCACTAGACAGAACACTTAAATGGACATTGTTGCGAGGCATTGAGCTGATGTGTAAAATAAAAGGAATAAATAAATAAAGACAAAAGAATTATCATAAAAATAAATACAATAATAATAATAATAAATAAAGAGGTTAAAGTAAAGAAGGGTTACATTGTCACATCAGCATTTTCAGTCAGTGTAACATCCAAATTATTCATGTATGCAATAAATTTGCCCCAAATCTTTTCAAACATTGGAGACTTCTTTTTTTTTCAGATTAAACAGTATTTTTTCAACAGGAAAGTTGGTAACATTTTACAATACGAGTGCACAAATATGCTTTAATTCATGTTTAACTAGATAATAATGAGTTAATGTATAACTCATGAAGAACTAAACCATTTATTAATGATTACTACATCAGCAATTAATGAACATTCTATATGATTAATAGATTAAGTAATAAATAGTTATTCGTTAAATGTGTCATAATGTATTAGTTCCCTAATAACATATTATATTAACTAATGATGTCAATTCATATGTCAATTACCACAGTGTACTTAAATTTGCCCCAAATCTTTTCAAACATTGGAGACTTCTTTTTTTTTTCAGATTAAACAGTATTTTTTCAACAGGAAAGTTGGTAACATTTTACAATACGAGTGCACAAATATGCTTTAATTCATGTTTAACTAGATAATAATGAGTTAATGTATAACTCATGAAGAACTAAACCATTTATTAATGATTACTACATCAGCAATTAATGAACATTCTACATGATTAATAGATTAAGTAATAAATAAATTGTTATTCGTTAAATGTGTCATAATGTATTAGTTCCCTAATAACATATTATATTAACTAATGATGTCAATTCATATGTCAATTACCACAGTGTACTTCAACTTCCAGTTGTCTGCTTTAATTAATCATTAGCTAATGATTTTCATAGGTATCATGTTATGACTTTACTTGTTGAGGCACAGAACTATTAACTAATTGTTAAGTAATACGTAATTGTGGTTATGGATTTTGAATTAGTTAGCTAGTCATGTGCCTCAACAAGTCATAACATAATGATATCTTTGCAAATCATTAGCTAATGATTAATTAAAGCAGACAACTGGAAGTTGAAATGCATGGCTTCGACCCACTGTGGTAATTAACACATGAATTTAAACTATTAGTTAATATAATATGTTATTAGGGAATTAATACTTTGACACATTTTACTAATAACAATTTATTGATTTCTTAATCTGTGAATCATATAGAATTTTCATTTGTTGTCGATGCAGTCATTTTTAATAAATGGTTTAGTTCTTCATGAGTTATACATTAACTCATGATTATCTGTGCATTAGTTAAAGGCACATTATGTAAGATTTTTTCATTAAAATATCCAAAAACCACTAAAACAGTGTTATATATTTTGCTCACTTGTGTACTTACATTATCCCAAATGTTTCGAAGAATGTTTAAATCCAGAGAAATAAGCAATTTTAACTAGTGACACGGAGTGTGTCCATAGTGTCATTGTGTCGCCTGCCAGTGACGTCATACACCCCTCGATTTCCGGTTTTGTTTTGTAGAAAACATGGAAACCCCAAAAGACGCTTTAATATGTTGTGCGTTTTAATAGACCGGTGACGACCGCACAGAGTAGCATTATAACAGAACTTTCAAATGTATCTAGTATGATAAAACAGCGCTGCTTTACCCCACATACGCACGACCGGAAGCAGCGGAAGCAGTCGACTGTGGCATAATAAAAGCCCCACTGCTTTACCCCACATACGCACGACCGGAAGCAGCGGAAGCGTTCGACTGTGGCATAATAAAAGCTCCGCTGCTTTACCCCACATAC
>NW_015505924.1:299977-337283 GCF_001515645.1 Sinocyclocheilus grahami | reverse complement strand
TGTGGCATAATAAAAGCTCCGCTGCTTTACCCCACATACACACGACTGGAAGCAGCGGAAGCACTCGACTGTGGCATAATAAAAGCTCCGCTGCTTTCGAGCCGCGTGTCACGCTCGTTCAGCGGCCTAGTTTCGCTTCGACGGCTTTCAGCCTCACCCTGCTTCATTCTACTACGTTAATAAATCATTAGCTCATCTATGAACATGATTTCTGCCCGAGTCCCGTCAGATTGCATCGGCTGTGGGGATGAAGACCACAACTCCCATGATTCCACACTCAGTCACAGCATCATCAAACTATGCCTCTGTCTATTTGTTTATTTTGAATACGCGCCCTCTAGCGGCGAAAATTACATATTGTGCCTTTAAGCATGAATTAATGCATATTAGTGCCACCGTATTGTAAAGTGTTACCGGAAAGTTCTCTAAGCCATACAATATGATATGGTTCTTCTGGTTCTTCTGATTTCCATTTTATAGCTATAAATTTCTTTGCTACTATCAGAGCCATCTTAACCAAACGTAAATTCTTCCTTTGATCAAGCTGAAGAACTGATTCATCCCCCAATAACATAGATCTCAGATTAGATGGAAGCATAACATTAACCATTTTGTCAATAGTTTGTATTATGTTTCTTCAATAGGGTTTAAGTAACTGAGTAAGCATCTTGATGGGGAAGATGGGAAATTAGGTACCCATTTCACCAAACACCCATTCCTTGTACATGCAGTTGACGAAGAAGATGGGTGACTGAGTGATGGCCATGAGGAAGTCGCTCACTGCCAGATTCATGATGAAGTAGTTCGGAGGTGTCCGTAGTTTCTTGTTACTGAAACACAAAAAGTACCTTCAGTCACAGTCCCAGTTTCAGAAACTCATAGATGTAAAGCAAAAGCATGTTATTTATGGCCATTTCCTCAAAACATCAGCTAAACTCATTGACTTTGACCAACCAAACACATGCGTCACCTCACACTCCTTTAAACCTTTAATGCACAGATATTTCACCAGATATAAAATACAATTATTTTCACTTTCATATGATCAAACTATGCAGTTAGTGATAACTGGAATGTATCTCTATATAAATTCAAAGATATATATATATAGGTAAGGAGTGCATTTTGCATGATGCATTATCAAATTGAAATGAAAGAGTCTGTTGAATCTTCAGAACATTTTTTTTTACTTAGCACGCGTTTTTATATATTGAGTATCATATTTGATCCATTAGACTTTTATGGCTCATATAGCCCGATATAGAGGGAAATTATCTGGAGGAAAAAACAGCTCATTTTCATTCAGAGACAAAAAATAAATAAATACATTTGAAAAAATATATGTAATTAGGTGCAGAAGCTGATATTTATGTGGACAGAAAGTGATGAAATTCTGATGCTTGTAATGTAAATCAACGAGATCTTTATAACAGTGCAGCAGATACTTACATAAAATGATCTAAATATCAGTGGTCGCTCTATATCTCCAACAATATGTCTTACTAAGACAAGATTGACATGATCCAAAAATATACTGCAATGCAATCCAATGATGATTGAGAGCTGAAGAAATAAAGGCTCCTCAGAAGATGTGAGATGTTCTGGAGGCTTGTGAAGATCATTCCTCCGCTGAGGAACAGTGAAAGTAAAGCTTCTGGAAACAAACGCTCCTCAAAACATCCTGATGATCAGATTTGAGATGCTAAAATATGATTGATGGAGAATCAAGTAAAGCTGAGCTGCTTCAGTCCAGTAAGTGTTCATCTGGAAATATGACTACAGTTATTCTGACGTTTACTTGATAAAAATCAGTCAAGATTTGACAGCAGAAACACACGGGAAGCAGCAGCTGAAGCTGGAGGTTTATACAATTACACTAAAAGGGCTTTTACTGCAACTCTAAACTATCAATCAGACGACAGAAGACATGCAGTATATTGTGTGTGACAGGTTTAACAGCAAAGTCTTCATTATGTTGCTCATTTAGAAACCTATAAAATGTGATACAGTTGGGTTAAAACAGTGCTAGAAACTTCTACACACTTTGATGGTGGTAAATATAAGTTTATTGATTCAACACATTGCGTCTGAGGTGTTTCATCACACAACAATCATTGTGATTGCACATCATCTCATTAATCCTACAGTCACAGTTCACACAATTTCCTCTGACTGAAAGTCCCCCATCTGAAACCCTCATCCCCGTCCATCAGGCATTAGAGCTGCAGGAGACATCAGCAATTCACGGGAACAACACGGCCTTTCCTAGAAAGCTCTCAGCTGACAGACGACCTCCAGAGAGACACTGCAGCTCACTTCACGAGGACGAGTTGTGATTCTCAGTCAGGATTAAAATCCTCACATACAGTATGATGAAAGTCTGTTAATGCTGCTGGTTGACATCTGATTAACAGCAGTCATGTTTCGTTATTAGGTAACACCAGACATAATCTGGGACAGAGATGGATTGTGACTTTTTTGCATATATTGGACAATGTTAAAGGACAATGTTAAAGTTCCTGTCTCAAGGAACTTTGCTGCCTACTGGCTTGTGGGGTTTTTATGATATGACTTTTTATTCATCGTTGGATCTGCATCACCTAAACCCTAAAGTTGGGCCGCCACTGCCCATCAGCCTATATAATCACTGCGTTGCTCTTGGTATCGCTCGCCGGCCTCGATACATACATCGGGGTTCTCGCAAACACTGCACTGGGCTCACTACCTCAGTTACCTCAGCTGATGGATGTACTATCCCCGTTGTCTGGTCCTCTTCTCGCCGACTGTACGCTAAAACACACAGAGAGGGTGGAAATATAAACTTTGTAAACCACCGTTCTCTGTTTGCTTCCTCTGCAACAGTTCTGCCTTCAGTGAAAATGGCTCTAGTATACGCTAGGTCATTTTCAAATAAAACATTCATTATGAACAACTTTTTCTCATCTCACGCCTTGGATTTCCTGTTTGTGACTGAAACGTGGCTGAAATCTGATCACCGTTCGTCTCGGGGTGAACTATCTCCTTCTGACTGTTCTTTTTATAGCTCTCCCAGGCCAAATAGACCTGGTGGTGGTCTAGCAACAATTTTCAAGAAGTCATTCAAATGTCGACTACTGCCTGTAGATGCCTTTTCTAGTTTTGAGGCAACTCTTGAGTATCGATCTCAATGGTCCTCTAATCTACTCCTGGTTTACAGACCTCCCAAAGTTAGTACAACGTTTATTCATGAGTTTTCAGACTTTGTCAAATCAAGTGTCACGCTGTGATAGACTGTTGGTTCTGGGGGATTTTAACATCTATGTCTGCTGCCCCTCTAAACCTATGGTTAACAATTTTATGGGCCCTATTTTAACGATCTAAGCGGAAGGTCTAAAGCACACGGCGCAGTACACTTTGGGCATGTCCAAATCCACTTTTGCTAGTTTAACGATGGGAGAAATGGTGGGCGTGCCCGGCGCATGGTCTAAAACGGTTGTCCCTATTCTCTTAATGAGTAATGGGTGTGCTTTGGGCAATAAACTGATTGGCAATAAACCAATCAGAGTCTCATCTCCCATTCCCTTTAAGAGCCAGTTTTGATCGCGCCATGGCGGATGTGCTATTTGGGCCTACACAGCGGAATTTGCAAGCGCAAAGACAGAACGTGTCTCCAGAGAGGAAACAGAGCTGCTCGTGCGCGAGCAAATAGGTAGCCTAATTCTGATACATGCAATGACTATCCATTATGACATGTAGGCATTTTTATATTTATGTAGCCTACACAATAATAATCTTTTACATTGTAATCCTTTAATTTTTAATATTTGGCATGTTTGTGTGCTGCTGCGCATCCCTGTGTTTGTAATAAGCAGAGCGTACACCCGCTGTGGACCCCCGCTCTTTAAATATCAAAAAAACTAATGCGCCATTGACTTTAGACCAGATTTTAGTTGGTCAATGGCGCAGTCTATTTCAGTTGCCTCAAAATAGCAATGCACCAATAATGGGCCTGAACACACTTCGTTTTCAGACCAGCACGCCCATGAGCGCATAAATGGGCGCAAATGCATTTGCTATTTAAACAACGTGACGCAGGACGTGAAAATGTTTACTGCGTCGGGCTGAAACTAGCAAAAAACACTTGTGTCGTGCCTGGTGCCGCATTGCTTAGAGAGGTGTTGGACACTGTTTGCCCTGCCCTTGTAACTATTATAAACAGTTCTTTGACTAGTAGGGTTTTCCCAGAGTCCTTTAAACATGCTTCTGTACAGCTGTTAAAAAGATCTCACCTTGATCCATCTGTTCTTAGTAACTACCAGCCGATTTCTAAACTCCCATTTATTTCTAAGGTTTTAGAGAAAGCAGTGCTTCACAGTTTACTTCTTATCTGGATGCTTTTAACATTCTGGATAAGTTCCAATCGGGAGCACTTCAAAGTACAGAGTCGGCCTTGCTTAAAGTTATGAATGATCTTTTGCTGTCCATTGATTCGGGGTCATCTGCCATTCTGATACTGTTAGATTTGAGTGCAGCCTTCGACACTATTGACCATGACATCCTCTTGAATCAACTCAAATGTGTAGTAGCGGTTCAAGACACGGCATTACAGTGGTTCACCTCTTATTTAAAGGGTAGGACTTTTTAAGTAAATATCGGGTCGTTTACCTCACCTTCTGCGCCTATTCCTTATGGTGTTCCACAGGGTTCTATTCTTGGCCCTTTATTGTTCTCGCTCTACATGCTTCCTCTAGGCTCCATTCTCCAGAAATATAATATTAACTATCATTGCTACGTCAATGACCTCCAACTTTACCTTCCAATCAAACTTGAAAATGACTGTTCTTTACAACTTTTCTCATGTTTTGACGAAGTGAGAACTTGGATGGCTAATAATTTTTTTGCAACTAAACGCTGACAAAACTGAGGTGATTCTGCTAAGCCCGCTGCACTCAATACTACTCTTACGAGTAGGTTAGGTTCCCTTAGTGATAACTTACAACACCATGTAAAAAATCTAGGGCTCTATTTCGAACCATTACTACAATTTGACAAGCATATAAGCATGGTTGTAAAGAGTAGCTTCTTCCACCTCAGATTTGTCACAAAAGTTAAACATTTTCTCTCTCGAAAAGATCTCAAAATTGTCATCCATGCATTAATCTCTTCCAGCCTTCACTATTGTAACTCTCTGTATGTCGGCCTTTCTCAATGCACTTGGCTTCAGATGGTTCAGAATGCAGCAGCCAGATTGTTGACAGGAACAAAAAAGAGGGAGCATATTCAGAGTTGATTTTAAGATCCTTCTTTTTTGTATACAAGGCATTGCAAAAGTCGCAAAATGCAGCTGGAGGGCAGGAAGTGATTTTTCTCCATAGGAATCACTAACAGAAACTCAAAATGCCAGTGTTTTGCGTTGTTTATGGATGCTTAAATTGGCTAAACAGAGAAACCACTAGGAGCTTTTATCATGTACGTGTGGTGTTCATAAGTGGGGGAAAAGTCAAGAAAGTAATTGAAAAACGCTTGGAAAAAGTGGCTTGTAAACCTGTCTGCGGTCGGGAGGAGCGAAGGTCGTGTGATAATGCTCGTGTGTGTAAATGGTTATTATAGGATATAATAATATATTAAGATATTCAGCCTTCAGTGAAAATGGCTCTAGTAAATGCTAGGTCATTGTAAAACATTGAACAACTTTTTCTCATCTCACGCCTTGGGTTTTCTGTTTGTGACTGAAGCCTGATGACCGTTTGTCTCTGGGTGAACTATCTCCTTCTGACTGTTCTTTTTATAGCTCTCCCAGGCCAAATAGACCTGGTGGTGGTCTAGCAACAATTTTCAAGAAGTCATTCAAATGTCGACTACTGCCTGTAGATGCCTTTTCTAGTTTTGAGGCAACTCTTGAGTATCGATCTCAATGGTCCTCTAATCTACTCCTGGTTTACAGACCTCCCAAAGTTAGTACAACGTTTATTCATGAGTTTTCAGACTTTGTCAAATCAAGTGTCACGCTGTGATAGACTGTTGGTTCTGGGGGATTTTAACATCTATGTCTGCTGCCCCTCTAAACCTATGGTTAACAATTTTATGGGCCCTATTTTAACGATCTAAGCGGAAGGTCTAAAGCACACGGCGCAGTACACTTTGGGCATGTCCAAATCCACTTTTGCTAGTTTAACGATGGGAGAAATGGTGGGCGTGCCCGGCGCATGGTCTAAAACGGTTGTCCCTATTCTCTTAATGAGTAATGGGTGTGCTTTGGGCAATAAACTGATTGGCAATAAACCAATCAGAGTCTCATCTCCCATTCCCTTTAAGAGCCAGTTTTGATCGCGCCATGGCGGATGTGCTATTTGGGCCTACACAGCGGAATTTGCAAGCGCAAAGACAGAACGTGTCTCCAGAGAGGAAACAGAGCTGCTCGTGCGCGAGCAAATAGGTAGCCTAATTCTGATACATGCAATGACTATCCATTATGACATGTAGGCATTTTTATATTTATGTAGCCTACACAATAATAATCTTTTACATTGTAATCCTTTAATTTTTAATATTTGGCATGTTTGTGTGCTGCTGCGCATCCCTGTGTTTGTAATAAGCAGAGCGTACACCCGCTGTGGACCCCCGCTCTTTAAATATCAAAAAAACTAATGCGCCATTGACTTTAGACCAGATTTTAGTTGGTCAATGGCGCAGTCTATTTCAGTTGCCTCAAAATAGCAACGCACCAATAATGGGCCTGAACACACTTGGTTTTCAGACCAGCACGCCCATGAGCGCATAAATGGGCGCAAATGCATTTGCTATTTAAACAACGTGACGCAGGACGTGAAAATGTTTACTGCGTTGGGCTGAAACTAGCAAAAAACACTTGTGTCGTGCCTGGTGCCGCATTGCTTAGAGAGGTGTTGGACACTGTTTGCCCTGCCCGTGTAACTATTATAAACAGTTCTTTGACTGGTCAATGGCGCAGTCTATTTCAGTTGCCTCAAAATAGCAATGCACCAATAATGGGCCTGAACACACTTCGTTTTCAGACCAGCACGCCCATGAGCGCATAAATGGGCGCAAATGCATTTGCTATTTAAACAACGTGACGCAGGACGTGAAAATGTTTACTGCGTCGGGCTGAAACTAGCAAAAAACACTTGTGTCGTGCCTGGTGCCGCATTGCTTAGAGAGGTGTTGGACACTGTTTGCCCTGCCCTTGTAACTATTATAAACAGTTCTTTGACTAGTAGGGTTTTCCCAGAGTCCTTTAAACATGCTTCTGTACAGCTGTTAAAAAGATCTCACCTTGATCCATCTGTTCTTAGTAACTACCAGCCGATTTCTAAACTCCCATTTATTTCTAAGGTTTTAGAGAAAGCAGTGCTTCACAGTTTACTTCTTATCTGGATGCTTTTAACATTCTGGATAAGTTCCAATCGGGAGCACTTCAAAGTACAGAGTCGGCCTTGCTTAAAGTTATGAATGATCTTTTGCTGTCCATTGATTCGGGGTCATCTGCCATTCTGATACTGTTAGATTTGAGTGCAGCCTTCGACACTATTGACCATGACATCCTCTTGAATCAACTCAAATGTGTAGTAGCGGTTCAAGACACGGCATTACAGTGGTTCACCTCTTATTTAAAGGGTAGGACTTTTTAAGTAAATATCGGGTCGTTTACCTCACCTTCTGCGCCTATTCCTTATGGTGTTCCACAGGGTTCTATTCTTGGCCCTTTATTGTTCTCGCTCTACATGCTTCCTCTAGGCTCCATTCTCCAGAAATATAATATTAACTATCATTGCTACGGCGATGACCTCCAACTTTACCTTCCAATCAAACTTGAAAATGACTTTTCTTTACAACATTTTTTATCATGTTTTGACGAAGTGAGAACTTGGATGGCTAATAATTTTTTTGCAACTAAACGCTGACAAAACTGAGGTGCTTCTGCTAGGCCCCGCTGCACTCAATAGTACTCGTACAAGTAGGTTAGGTTCCTTTAGTAACAACTTACAACACCATGTAAAAAATCTAGGGCTCTATTTCGAACCATTACTACAATTTGACAAGCATATAAGCATGGTTGTAAAGAGTAGCTTCTTCCACCTCAGATTTGTCACAAAAGTTAAACATTTTCTCTCTCGAAAAGATCTCAAAATTGTCATCCATGCATTAATCTCTTCCAGCCTTCACTATTGTAACTCTCTGTATGTCGGCCTTTCTCAATGCACTTGGCTTCAGATGGTTCAGAATGCAGCAGCCAGATTGTTGACAGGAACAAAAAAGAGGGAGCATATTCAGAGTTGATTTTAAGATCCTTCTTTTTTGTATACAAGGCATTGCAAAAGTCAGCCCCGGATTATATCTGGGATCTTATCCAGCCATATACAACCTCTAGGTCGTTAAGATCTTGTAACCAGCTTCTTTTATCTGTCCCTCGTTCTCGCTGTAAATCCAAAGGTGAGAGCTTTCGCTGTTGATGCCCCTAAACTCTGGAACAGTTTACCCCTCATTATCAGGGCCTCTCCATCACTCTGTGTTTTTAAATCAAATTTAAAGACTCATTTTTCCACCCTTGCATTTGAGTGATGCTGTGTACGGTACCTATGATGTATGTTTTTGTGTATATACATATTTTAATTTTAATGTATCTTTTCTGTTTTGTTTTTTTATCTGTTGCTTCTTATCTAACCTTTTATTGTAAAGCACTTTGGATCAACGATGGTTGTGTTAAAGTTGTGCTCTATAAATAAAGTTTGACTTGACTTGACTAGTTCAGACAAAAATGAACATTTGCTGCAAATGGGCTCACTCTCAGGCCATCTGAGATGTAGATGGGTTTGTTTGTTCATCAGATTTGGAGAAATGTGTCATTTCATCACTTGCTCAGCAATGGATGCTCTGCAGTGAATGGGTGCCGTTAGAATGAGAGACAAAACAGCTGATAAAAACATCACAATAATCCACAAGTAATCCACTCCACTCCAGTCCATCAGTTAACATCAGCACCCATTCACTGCAGAGGATCCATTGCTGAGCAAGTGATGCTATGCTACATTTCTCCAAATCTGATGAAGAAAAACTCATCCTAATCTTGGATGACCTGAGGGTGAGCACATTTCATCAAATGTTAATTTTTGGGTGGTCTATTGCTTTATTATATAGATGCATGAAGTGAGATTCACTGAACATAAAAAATACATTATCCTTATTAAAAGTTGACAACAGACTCTATTTGCTTTCTTAATAAATATTCCTGGTTTTATTATAAATCAATCATCAGTGCATATGTTACTCTAAAGAAACAAAGTTGTCTTCTGATGGAAGTAAAAGAGGTTGCTCGTGCTGAATTTGAAAGAAAATTTATGTATAGCATAAGCATAAATGTTTTGAGCTTGTTGAGCTGGTCTTGTTAATGCATGTCTAAGCACATTTAGTCAATTCTGTCCACCACACAGTAACGTTAATGGAAATGAGCAATAGAATAAATGAGAAGCCTTTTTAAAGAGGTCGAACATTGATTCTTGTCGTGTACAGCGGGTCTGCTGAATTAAACAGGTCGTCAATGGCTTTGTTTCTGTCTCTTGTCATTGACCACTGAGAAGCTGATGGTTTATTTTCCACTTCCACATGATTACCCTTCACCCCAAACTCCCAAACCCTACAGGCCTGCATGTGCATCTGATTAATTTACGGTCAAAAACATTTTGCTTTGTTTACAGTCAATGTGCATCATGTTACATAATTGCATGGTTTCATTTCATTACATTACGTAATCATATTGTTAGCGGACCAATGCAAACAGCAGCTTCTAGAAGACATAACTTTGAAAAAAAATTAAGAAAAATATCCATATTCAAAACGTAATAATCACTTGAATCTAGATTGCGCTCACTGTTGTACACAGAAGCAGCTCCGTGAGCATGACGTATGAGTTCAGCGTTGTGCATGCGCCGCTCAGAAGTGACGAACATGGAAGCACGGAGGAGAGATCAAAACAAAACAACGGTCACTAATTAGAAGTACAAAAAGAGGATTTGTAAAGAAGAATGTCGGAGGATTTCGATATAAGCCAAGAGGAGACTGGTTTTTCTTTGCTAAAGTAAGGAAACTTTGCTTCCTTTGCTCCGGTTAACAAAAAAAAAAAAAAAAAAAGCTTAAATGAACAGTTTTAAGCCAAAATATAAAAAGAATAATAAAAGTCAAATATCAAAATATAAAAGTCAATATTCTATGAGCATTCTTCAGAATACTTCACAATTACACAGAAAGAAAGAAAGAAAGAAAGACATACCGGGTTGGAATGCCGTAAGGATGAGTACATTTTATATTTATATGCATTACTCAAGATTGTCTCTCAGAGTCAGATCTTTAGCACTCGTAAGTGTGTGTGTGTTTTGTCTTTAGAGCTGTGATCTGTAAGAAAGTGTCATGGGACTGAGGAGAGCGGTGCTCTTTAAGAGTGAGAGCTGAACAAATGCAAAAAGTGTGTCAGCGACCCTAGAGGATTTAGACTGAATGCATCGCATAGAGTGCATCCACAATAAACCAATGTTCATTTCATTTTGGTTTAATTTTTAATCATAGTCTTTAAACTAAAATGCCACTTAGTCATGTTTTACTCATCTGAATTGTTTTAGTCTAGCTTCAGTTGACTAAATATCTAAACTTGACTAAAAAGAAGATATTAAAACAATTAAGCATTTCTCTAAAAACCCCAAATTCATTATATACTCCTGGAAAATATATTATTAACCTGTTAATATGAGTGATTTTAAGGTTTGAACATGCAACACACACAGATTTAATGTTTTGGTTTTTTTAATGAATAGCCTACTGAAATATGAAAGGATAAAAAAAATTAAATGATACTCCAAATATCTAACTAAAAAGCAGCACTGTTTTAATGATGAGTGAGTCATTGAATAATTCACTCAACCAATTAGTTCAAAGGGCTGATTCATTCAGAAACAAAGCAAGCCCTTATGAATGAGTCACTGAATCACTGACTCATGATTCATTCAAACAGCTGATTCATTCAGAAACCAAGCAAGTGACTGAATCATTGACTCACGCCATTTGTTCAAAACCATGGATTCATTCAGTAATGAAACACTGCTGTGTGTCGCTGAGAGATTCTCAACAGTTAGAAAGTGCGAAACTGAGCAAAACACATTAACTTTATTTCATTGTTGTATAAAATCAATATTGACTAAATCGACAGCCCTAGATTTATGTATATAGTTAAGGAAAACTATGAAGACAATTAGTTATCAACAAACTTCACACTGCAGTTAACTACTCCTGTTTAACCTTAATTAATCTCATACTTTTATTTACAGGAATTACATAATTTTACATCCACTCACAAGTTTTACATTAAATCTAGGTATAGAATCCAAACCAAACCGCAACTTTATCATGTTCACATCTGTATTTGAAAATGCTCCTCACCATGAAGCCTGTGAAGAAGAAGTGTCTGCTGTCACCATCTATTACTGACGGCAAACCGTCCCTCTCAGCAAAGACTAAAATAAATCCGTCAGTATAAAACCATGTCAAGACTGCTAGACGTCAAGTATACAGCAGAATGAGTAATTAAAATAAAAGACAAAATCAGCAGTGAGTCACACTGCAGTGACGCAGGATTGAGGAGTTAAGACTAAACATTTCACAACATTAGTTGGCGCAAACCTCAGTGTAGTCGTTATACTGGAATATGTGTCTTGAAATCATTTTTTAATGAGATATTGTGAAAAAAGAATTACAAAAGATCTCAAAAGTGTACTCATAGATCTCAATATGAACTCATCAAATTCAGCCGTCATCCACATTATTTTTATACTGGGAAGTTTGTAATAATTAAGATTTTTTTATGTTTTTGAAAGACGTCTCTTCTTCTCACCAAGGCTACATTTATTTGATAAAAAATACAGTAAAAATAGCTAAATATTATTAGAATTTAAAACAGCTGTTTTCTATGTTAATATATTTTAAAATGTAATTTATTGCTGTCCTCAAAGCTGAATTTTCAGCATCATTACTGCAGTCTTCAGTGTCACATGATCTTCAGAAATCAGTATAATATGCTGCTCTGCTGCTCGAGAAACATTTCTGATTATTATCAATGTTGAAAACAGTTGTGCTGCACAATATTTTTGAGGAAACTGTGATGCATTTTACTTCTCAGGATTCTTTGATGAATAGAAAGTTCAAAAGAACAGCATTTATTTGAAATAGAAATCTTTTGGAACATTAAAAATTGCAAAATGCTTCATATTTTTTTTGCGGAAACTGTGATATACTACCATTTGATTCAAGTTTGGGATCAACAAAATTTATTTATTTTTTTTAATTAATACTTTTATTCAGCAAGGATGCATTAAAATAATCACATGCTGACAGTAAATACATTTATAATATAATATAATTACAAAAGATTTCAATATCAAATATATGCTGTTCTTTTGAACTTTCTATTCATCAAAGAATCATGATAAATAAAGAAAATATTGGGCAGCACAACTGTTTTCAACATTGATAATAATCAGAAATGTTTCTTGAGCACCAAATCGGCATATTATACTGATTTCTGAAGATCATGTGACACTGAAGACTGGAGGAATGATGCTGAAAATACAGCTGCGCATTTTGAATTGCAATAATATTTTACAATTTTTACTGTATTTTTTATTAAATAAATGCAGACTTTGTGAGCAGAAGAGACTGAAATGAAACCAAATATCATTTGAAAGTTTCCTGAGCTATAAAGTAACAAAGTCTTAAAAATAAAACACTTTCCTCCAGAAACTCCTGTGTAATGCTCACTTAGACACTTCACTGTCAAAAAGAGCCTCAGCTTCATAACAATAAACGCTTAAAGTTGATGAGACGTGAGATCCTACCTGAAGAAGGCATACATGACCAGCATGTTTCCGATCACTCCCACAGCCCCGATGACGGCCACGAAGAAGGCCACTATGTAGTGTGCATGACCGGGAACGTCCACTTCCCTGAAGAAGCCACGGTCCATGTCCACCGGCTCCTCCATACCTGCCACAACGATGGAGAAGACGCTCGTTAAAGCTCCATCTGACTTCACTGACCTCTTAAAGTTCAGCGAAAGAGATTCTCTTTTATAAATAAATTAAAAATGTACTGGCATCCTGCAGTACAGCATGACAAACATAACGTCTGAGTCCTGCAGTGTTTACAGATATTGAATATTTCTATATTTCACTACTGTATATGAACTGAAGCCCTTCAGTCGGCTGATAAAGTGCCCTGCGGCTCTGATTATTGATTTGCTCCCAGTAACTGCTCCTGTCTAAAGTTACACTGAAGCGTTTATGAAAACAGACAATACTGAATATTAAGTTATGACACTCTATTTCACTATCCATAAAATGATGTACTTTATGTTGTGCAGGAGAGCTTTATAATTGGAATCAATCAATGTAATTTTGACTTTATCTCAACTTCTTTTTTCTCTCGCAGATGAGATTCTCGCAGTTCTGGGGGTTTTTTCTTGCAGTTTGCAATTTCTCAGAATTGTGAGAACAAATGTCAGAACTGTGGGATAAGAAGTTGCAATAGCCTTATTTTTTATTGTGTCAGAAAATAAAAAGAAGACTTTTTCACAATTGCAATTTAAAAATGACATATGTTACAAACTCAATTCTGATGAAAAAAGTACAAATTGCAAGATATAAATTGTGAGATAAAAATGCTGAATTATGAGATATAAATTCAGAATTGTGAGATAAACGCAGAATTTTGAGATATAAGTGGAGAATTATGAAGTATAAACTCAATTGAGAGATAAACGTAAATAAAAAAGCTGAATTATGAGATAAAAACTCAGAATTTTGAGATATAAGTGGAGAATTATGAAATATAAATTCTAAATTGAGAGACATAAATGCAGAATTATGAGATAAAAAACTCAGAATTGTGAGACAAACTTGGAATTAAGAAATATAATATATGGGATGTAAAATTATGAGTTATAAATTGATAATTATGAAACAAACTCAGAATTATGAGATAAACTCGGAATTGAGATTTATAAACTTACATTTATAAACTATTTATAAACTATAAAATCGGAATTGAGAAAAGCACACAATTGTGAGATATAAACAGAATTATGAGATATAAACTCAGAATTATAATATAAACTCAGAATTGCAAGTAAAAATGTAGACTTCTGAGTTTCTATCTCACAATTTTGAGAAAAAAAATTATCAGAATTGCAAAAACACAAACAAAACTAAACTAAAAAGGTCTGAATTGTGAGATGAAAAGTCGCAGTTATCTTTTTTTTCGTTTGTTTTTAATACTTTATTTCAATTATTTATTTTATTTTAAGTCAAGGAAATGGTTTTAGTTTTAGATTTAAAAAAATGATAATAAACCTAAATTGTAAAAACTTAAAAATATCTGAATCTTTGTGCATTTAGCTCAGAATGGCATTACACACAGAAGAGGAGTGACACCAGATTAAGCTGCAGTGTGAACATGCTTCAAATGCAAAAGAAAGCAAAAGCTTCTGACAGGATAAAACTTTAATAATGCATCAATGTATCTGCATGCAGATGACGTGTCGGGAGTCACTTAAAAAGCATGACATGAGATGCCGATTAACGTCTAAATATTAATATTAATCAGCTGTCTGTGGATGATCTGAGAAAACATCCGATTCTGGGTCAAGCGTTGAACACTTTCCATGAATACCAGCACATTTCCCTCTCTCAGCCTTTTCTAATGCAAGTTATCAAATAAAGACTGAAAAATTCAATATGAAGACATTTTCATTCTCTCAGAGTAACCTGAAAATATTAGCCTGATCTAAAGGAAAATTAAAACAGACTCAAAGGCATCAAGGCATCATCACAGCTATCAACAGATATTAAAAAACATCACAGAAATAAAAAAGTAAATGAATCCCTCACCAATAATCCTGGTCAGTCTACTTGAGATCAGCTGATGGACTAAAACACATCCAGAGATCTGAGTTTGAGGCGCTTGAGCGCTGACTGATGCATGCCACTGTCTCAAAGCGTCGGTTTCCACCGGACCCCCTCTGATGACAGGAACATATGACGCTAGTCTGAGAACAGAGCCGCTGGAGAAAGCCTGCAGAATCTACAACTCATTTGCAAAGGCAACCGTTACTATTGAGGGAGAGTCAAATGCTTTGGCCATCCATAACATCCTAACAACCCCATAGCAAACACTACAAACCACTTATACAGCTTAGGGACCACCAGAGCTGGGTAGTAACTGATTACATGTAATCTGGATTATGTAATCAGATTCCAAAAATGAAGTATTTGTAATTAGATTAAATTGCATTTGAAAATATTCGTAATCAGACTACAGTTACATTTTTATTGAGTATACGATTACATTATTTACTCAATATTACTCATGATGTTTGTGTGGCATCTGAACGAAAGCTCTGAGTGATTGATTCTTTAGTCTACTGTACAGCTAAATATCCTAATAATCAATCCTGGAGTACTTGTCTATTCAGTAGAGCCATGAACGTCAAACTATAATGTGTTCATGAAACAATTTATTTACTTTAAATTGATGAAAAGTGACAGTAAAAAAATATTTCTATTTCAACTAAACGCTGTTCTTTTGAACTTTCTGTTCATCTGTGAATCCTGAAAAATACAATGTATTTCCACAAAAATATTGTGCAGCACGACTGTTTTCAACATTGATAATAATCAGAAATGTTTCTCGAGCAGCAGATCAGCATATTATACTGATTTCTGAAGATCATGTGACACTGAAGACTGCAGTAATGATGCTGAAAATTCAGCGCTGCATCACAGAAATAAATTAAATTTTCTCATAGAGAACAGCTATTTTGGATCGTAATAATATTTCACAATTTTTACTGTATTTTTGATCAAATAAATGCAGCCTTGGAGAGCAGGAGAGACTTCTTTCAAAAAAGATATTTTGTAAATTTCCTACCATAAATATATCAAAACTTAATTTTTGATTAGTAATATGCATTGCTAAGATCTTCATTTGGACAACTTTAAAGATGATTTTCTCAGTATTTAGATTTTTTTGCACCCTCAGATTCCAGATTTTCAAATAGTTGCATCTCAGCCAAATATTGTGCTATCCTAACAAACCATACATCAATGGAATTATTTATTCATCTTTCAGATGATGTATAAATCTCAATTTCAGAAAATGGATCCTTATGACTGGTTTTGTGGTCCAGGGTCACATATTCCCAATTTCGTCATTGTAGTTTATGTGATTTAGGCTTGATTCAATTTCTGCATAAAAATGGTCCCTGACCTTCTGATGTAAAACCAAACATTTGTGAAAGCTCCAATGAAACCTCAAATGATTTCGTCTGAATTAAACCCTAAGCCTGTTGGAAATCCAACATTTTAAAGGGAACCGGCCAATGAGACGAGCCGCAGATGCTGTGTCCTTCCCTGAGGGCAGATCACAGAAAAATCTTCACATCAGCAGCCGGAAAACACGACAGACATTTGAGTCGTGTAAAATACAGGCCGTTAGCAACCCTACTCTCTAGATGTTATTTGCATGAAGTCTTTTCCATACAGAGAAGCAGAGAGATGCAGCTTCTGTGAGGGAAAGAGAGGCAAAGTGAACACAGGAGATCAATCGATGTGATCAGTAATGAACACAGCTTTAATTAATGACAAATCTGTCATTGACAGCTGCGGCAAAAGCCTTCAGGATCTCAAACGCGCAGCAGCATCACACGCCACCCGATCTCCAACCCTAGACAGACATTTGGGTGCTTTTGTTTAAATTAAACCATTAGCGTTCAAAGTGCCATGAAATGTGAATGGGTGCCGTCAGAATGAGAGTCCAAACAGCTGATAAAAACACCACAAGTAATCCAGACCACTCCAGTTCATCGGCTAATAACATCTGGAGAAGACAAAAGCTGAGACAAATCCATGTTTTTAACTACAAACTGTTGCTTCCTCGAGGTCAACCTGGTTGAACATCTTGATAAAGACTGTTTATAAGCTGTAGACCATCTGGTGTGACCAATGACAAAGCAGTTAGTGACCCGAAAGGACAAAACAATCACATACATCCATAAAACAGATTTATAGGTAAAACTACCCATGGTAAAAAAATTTAATCTAGGAGCGTTAAACAAAAACTCACATTGTAGTCAATCAACCCTTGTGCTGTGCTGAAACTCCTTCACCTTATGTGGTGCTCCTGGTCCAAAAAATTACCAGCAGCTTTTTAAAAATTGCTTATAAATCTCTCATTATGCAATATTGTCAACACATCTTGGATTCAATCTTTTGGTCAGCTTGTTTTCTTTCAGTTAGCACAGGTTTTGCATTTCATTTTGTAACTGATTGATCGTATGGCCTCAATGATCTGATCAGTTTTTGAGTGAAAAAGCATTGTTTCTGCATAATTTTGACAATATTCATATTCAGTACTCATAAACTGAGGTGTCACAGATATGAACCATCCCCGACCTACACTCACAATCACACACTTTGTAACGGCTCTTAATTAAGTCTATTAAAATGTATTTTTGTTCATTAAAATAAAGCTGAGATAAGATAAACTATAAGTACTGGATGAAAAAAAACTGTTAAAAATTATTTTATTATTTATAATAAACAACAATAATTTGTTGTTAACTAAAAGCTTTAAAAAACATTTCCATTCAGTGAAATAAAGCTGAGCCTGAAATGAGATAAAATATAAATATTAGATGAGAGACTTGCTGTTGTTGACTAAAATTATTACAAATATTATTGTTAATTGAAATAAAGCTAAAATAAAATAAATATAAATATTAGATGAAGAACCTGCTAATTGTTAACTAAAACTGAATCTATTAAAAATCATTTTTGTTGATTTAAGTAAAGCAGAAATCAAATAAAACATAAATATCAAATGAAAAACTTGTTAATTGAAATTAAGCTGAAAGAAAAAATATTAGATGAAAGATTTGCTATTGCTAATTAAAACTATTCACGATACATTTTGTTAATTAAAAAACCTGAAATAAAGTAAAATATAAATATGAGATGAAAATGAGAAATGTTACTTTGGCATAAACATCAAATACAAAAATTATATATACTATATAACTATATTAGTAAAATAATAAAATAATACTAAAATGTTGTAAATAAAGATTATTGGAGTATGCTTTACATGAAAAGACTATTTCAGTCTTAAGAATTTCATGTTTAATTCGATGCGTTACTTAATAAAGCTCAATAGAATTATTACAAAACAATAATAACAAAAATTACAAAAGCACATAAAATTACTAAAATTATAATTAAAACTAAAAATATATAAATAAAAGCTAAATCATATCATTAAATACTATAATAGTATATAAACAATACTATTATACGGTTGAGTGGAGAATGGCTTTGTCCTAAATGCACCTAATCAACAACTTATTTTCAGCTCGAGTTACATGCAATATATTATTTATGCCGTTTAGAAAGGTCTGTTCAGTGCAGTTGTTTTGATAGAGGAACACAAGCTACATTTGTGGTTTCAGCATGATTTGCCCTTCAGAAGTTCCTCTTCAAACACAACAAATCAGCTGAATGCAAAGTGACCCACATTTGGTTTTTGACCACTGAAAACGTGTACGATTGAACTATTTGAAGCCATGTTGAGATTCCAGTATCACTGGATTTGAAGCATACAAGGTCTTAAAAAAAAGAAAAAACATCCAAAAGGATATTAAGTAACAATTCTTGAGCTACAAACATGCAAACTTTGGAAATACAACTTTAAAAGAGCTTTTTTGAACGGTCACCATTGGCACATAATGCAACACAGATGGTTAAAGTCTTACTAAAAGATCTTCCAATCTCTGTGTGTAAAAATACAAATTACAAAAAATACAAATAAAAATTTGTCTAATATGCTGATTTGCTGCTCAAAGTGCAAATCCAGGTGCAAAAGAAACTGCAATACCAATCATAGCCACTAGATGGAAATATCTGCTCAATAATTGAATCAATGCACTGAAATAATAGAGCCCACATCAGCTGATCTAGTCCTATTTTAGTATAATTGAAATACTGTTATAGTTTTTAATAATATTTTTAATTACAATTTTTTTAAATTAATTTTAGTTGAAGTTTCACTCATTTAGTACATCAATATGCCTTAGTTTTATAAACTCAAACACATTCTCTTCTGACTGTCTCTAGCACCATTTAAACTGAGCGCTCCGATTTTAAAATCTCTCATAAATAATGATGCTTTAAAAATAAAAGATATTTCCCGGCAAACAAAAAACAAAAACGCCGAGATCAGACTCCCACAACGTTTTCTAACAACAAACTTTACGCTTTAACATCAAAGAACACACACACACACACACGCACACATAAAAAAACCATTAAAAGACAAACACATTATATTTTGATTATTATTATTATATCTATTTGTATAATAATATCATTATAGTAATATAATATTATAAATAGAAAATATAACTAACAATAATATAACTAACAATAATATAATATAAACAAAAAATATTATCTATAATAATGTTATTATTATTGTATTATTATATCTATTTGTATAATAATATCATTATAGTAATATAATATTATAAATAGAAAATATAACTAACAATAATATAATATAAACAATATAAATATAAAAAAATATTATCTATAATAATGTTATTATTATTGTTATTATATATATATATATACACATATGTGTCATGTACTACACTCTTAAAAAGAAAGGTTCCAAAAGAGGGGTTTCACAGCGATGCCATAGAAGAACCAATTTGAACAGTTCTTAAAAGAACCATTTTTTTCTTAGTGTGAAGAACATTTTAATAATCTAAAGAACCTTTTGTGGAATGAACAGGTTCCATATATGGTAAAGGTTTTTTGTGGAACCATTGATGCCAATAAAGAGCGCATACAGTATCTCCTGTGCAGTATGTAGTAGGCAGCAGTGTTTGGTAAGTTACTATAAAAAAGTAATTAATTATTAGTTGCTAATTACAACACTGTACAAATGAGTCTCTCCAAAAAGTATTGAATTACTTGTTACTTTCTAAATCCTATATCAAGCTCGAGAAGTTAATGATACAATAGTTACACCCAACACTGGTAGGCAGTACACTAGTTGATTCATAGCGTGGGTCCTGTGATTCACAGGACCTATGCAGGGGGCAGAGGTCAGAGGTCACAGCATGCACATGACCCCACTGAGGGCTCGACCCGGGGGCCACAGCCGTGTGTCAATCACCTCTGAACACTGCAGTCGATGCCGCCTTAACCAACCCAAAAACCGCCAATTTACACTGTAACAAATACATCCGTAACATAACAGGAAAGGTACTGGCAGCTCATTACACACGACATTATCCATTCATTTTACGGACATTTCTGTTAACTCTAAAACGCAATGCAATGAAGTGTAAAATTCTAAATACTAAAACACCTGTAAACAAATAAATACGGGGAAATTATTTGAAATTACACAGTATATTGTGCCCTATCGTTACAGTTTTTCTTTAGAGTGTATTTAGAGATGATCTTAGCGTGCGAGCCCTGCGGGTTCACAATAGCAACCAATCAAATCAAAAATTATGGCTATATCATAACAACACACTATCATGCTACTCATACTGTTTCTGCAGTACATGGAGAAATACAGCACATAAAAAAAATCACATTTCATATCCATGATATACAAAAGGTAATAAAATGTATCACAGTTTCCACAAAAAGTTTTCAACACTGATAATAATCAGAAATGTTTCTGAATCAGCATATTATACTGATTTCTGAAGATCATGTGACACTGAAGACTGGAGTAATGATGCTGAAAATACAGCTGCGCATCACAGAAATACATTACAGTTTAACAGATATTCACATAGAAATCCCTTATTTTGGATTGTAATAATATTTCATATTTTTACAGTATTTTTGATCAAATGAATGCAGCCCTAGTGAAGCAGAATAGAAGTTTTTTCAAAAACAAAAAATCTTTTTCAGACTTTTGACTCCCAGTGTATATATATGTCTGTAGCTGGGTAAGTTACACATCTAAGTTTACTACCTTTGGGGTTTGTTCAAATCACCAGCACTACATATGAAATATAGTAATAGTGATGGTTGACTTAAACACCACTAAAAAGGTTAAAAAAAGCTACCTTTCAAAAGGTACTAATATTTACCATTTAGGTACTAATATGTAACTTTAAGGTACTAATATGCACTCTTCAGGGGTGTAAAAGGTACAAAAGTGTACCAGCTTTTGTACCTTTTTTTCTGAGAAAGTACAGGTTCTGTGTTTTGCAGCTTTACTGTACTTACAAAAAGTGCCTGAGCGTTCATTTGTACCTCTAACAAAATAATGAAAGTTTAATTTTAAAACGATTAAAGTTAGGTAATGAAAGGGTTGTTTTAAACACAAAGTGTGTACCTCTGTCACAATGTCCAGACTGACGGTAGACAATCAAGTCTTCAACTAATTATGATTTATTCATGTATAATTCGGTCAGCAAAAGCCTGGTGGTCAGACCTAATACAGTCTGTTAAAGTGCCGTAATGATCATTAGTTCTCTGTTTTCCTGAGTGATTCTATTGTTTTTCTATTGTTAACTACAGTAATGCAACAGAATCAGTTCACTCAGTCATCTGTGTTTATCTTTTCTTGTATCTGAGGCCGAAGCTTCATTAGAAATACATGTAACAATCCCAGTCCAGATACCTATTTATCCTGAACTAATTACTGTAAAGTACTGGAGCAGAACAGAATGAAGGTTACAAAAGTTACTCAAAATATGCTTTAGGGAAAAAAGAACAAAGACGCTGCTTGAGAGAAACCTGATATTGAAGCCAAAGTAGAATCTATTTCAGGGATTAACTAAACAGCTAAATAAATGCAGATGTTCTTATGCTGCAAAGAAGTGTGTGCCAGATTCATAATCATGTTTCAGTGCGTAAACGCAAGCATAACAATGGAGAACATTCAAATATTATCTTATTAGCTTTTTACAAGAACCAGCGTTAGTTATTCACATTCCGAACATAGTTATTATAATTAACTAAAACCATAAATACCACACACATACATTTTATTTTCATATACTGTAACTTCAAAAACCTGTCTTTCGTGTCAAATGCACCTTATATTCAGTAAATATTCAGTGTATATACAGTAACTTCAAATACCAGACTGTTTGTGCCAAACAAATACATTTTATAAGCATATACTGTATGCTACAGAGTTATTTTTGTATCATTGAGATACTAATATTTTGAATTAGACTATTTTTATATTTTCTGCTTTCATATTAATTTTAAAGTCTTAGTAATTTTGTTGTTTTGTCATTTGTATTTTATTTTTAAATATGTCTGTATAGATTTTATTGCCACAGAGCCACTGGGGGTTTTAAGGCACAATTTGAAAAGTGCAATAAAAATAAAACTGCATTAATCCACAATGAATATCTAGTTAAATATGTTTTGAAATAATTCGATTACAGGGAAGCCTCAGAATGTTCCTGGGTGTAGATCAGCTGTATGAAGTGTAAAAAGAGCCCTCTAGTGTCTGTCAGACATCAGCTCTGCTGTTATTCTTCTTCTATTCGTCTTCACAGCAGTAGAATTGGAGATGACAGTCTTAAATTACACACACAGCTCCACTATTTAAACTGTATGAATGACATATTTAGGATCCTGGACCTTTGTACTCGGGGCGACTCGAACACATTCCAGCACTCTTACACAAACATCAACCCTAGACGATACCTATGCTGAACCCTGACATTCACATGAACCCAGAGGTCACGGGCAATGTTTCCATTTCATCAAAACCTAACACACACTCACACACACAGACTCACTCACTCACACACACACACTCACTCACTCACTCACTAACTCACACACACACACACACTCACACTCACACTCACACTCACACTCACACGCACGCACTCACACACAGTTAGTTATTTATTATGTTAATACACTGTAAAAAAATTCACAATTTTTTCCCCCAGTGTATAATCAGTGTACAAATATTTTACCCAGTGTTTGCTGTGTATTTGTTTTTTTTTTATTTTTTATTTTTAGTGATTTCTTGATGGATTGATAATTATCAAACTTTTTTTAGAAACATGCTAACAGCAAACTCTAAGGTTTTGGAACAAAGCCACAAACTAGTGATGGATTTCCTTCAACTGTTTCTCACTGCCATCATGTGGACACACAGAAACAACATGCATACAAGTGTGTGGAGGAACAGCATGTGCTGGTGGTCTGAAGTAATTCAGCACAGCTGTGAAAAACACCTAGGGGAGTGAGTGAGTGAGTGAGTGTGTGTGTGTGTGTGTGTGTGTGTACCTCAGATTAACACAGCTTGGCATCCCCACCTGGAGCCGGTGCTCTGCATTGGCAACGGGACGCCTGGGTCTTGTTTACTTCCCCTGTTAAACATTACAGCCGCCCATCACTGAAAACCAGCAGAGAAACATTTCATGCATCGCTCCCCAGGTTAAAAAAAAAGTTACACTTAATTTGGTGCACTTATAAGTGCATAACAAATATGTTATTCTGGGAGAACTTTAAGTATATGAATTGCTCTTTATGATATGCTTAAGATGAATTTTAAGCTAACTGCTATATATTTTAACGTATTTAGTTGTGTTAAAATAGAACCAAGTACCTTTAGTGTAATTTAAGTGTACTTTTTGACATTTCATATAACATTTTCAATAGCATATCAGCTCATTAGACATGCATTACCAGTACACTACAAGAGCCACTATTGGTTTATTATAAAGCTATTTTCTGAGTATTCAAAATGGTATTTTAATCATTAATCAAAAATCATTAAATAAAAATGAACATACACACATACTTACTGCTCTCTTCTTTGCCCGTCTCTCTGATTTCAATTTGTCATTTGTCTGATCTGAAAACAACTCATTTTAATCAATATTTCACAAAGAAATATACATATATATATATGTGCAGCGATTTATACATACCTGTTATCATTTATAACATCAACTGCTATTAAACAAACCATTCTTGGCTTTAAATGATTAGAAAGTCGTGAAGATAGATTAGTTATTTTCTATAAAGCTATGTATTGTAGTTATTTTCTCATATAAACTACTGACTAAAATGTTTGGGGTCAATATTAATACCTTTATTCAGCAAAGCATTAAATCGATCAAAAGTGACAGTAAAGATATTTATAATGTTACAAAATATTTATATTTCTAATAAATGCTGTTCTTTTGAACTTTGTTCATCTGTGAATCCTGAAAAATAAAATGCATCACAGTTTCCACAGAAATATTGTGCAGCACAACTGTTTTCAACATTGATAATAATCAGAAATGTTTCTCGAGCAGCAGATCAGCATATTATACTGATTTCTGAAGATCATTTTTCACCACATCAGACAGGCCACACAAACCGACAACTCTCTCCACACAAGTGTGACTAAAGCAGAGGCCATTTGATAAGCTTTATCTTCACCTTTATGGCAAAACGATCCATCAGTATAATAAAGCATCTCTAATACTTTCAAAACACCTGAAAATATCATCATTTCTCCCAAATCTTTCATCTTCTCACCCACGTACAGTACAATGGCGTTACGGAGCCGCATGTAATCGGATGAGACTCCAAAGTGCGGCCGAGCAAAGGCAGCCCAGCTGGGACATGTGTCCCGATCCGGCCCTTCTACACCTTCTTGTGGTCTTTTTTTGTGCGTTTGGCCTCAGGCTGCGACGCCTAAGTCTCATCTGCTTTTGGAGACTGGTTTCTTTCTCTAGGAATAATGATACCTTTAAGCGAACTCCCTTTGTCAAGCACAGGGATCCCGTTTCTCTTTTGAAACCTCTTTCCCCTCTTTCTCTATCTTTCTATTCTCTGCCACGTCTCCTGTGCTGCGGTGAAAGGCCGTGCCTTCAGTTGTTAAAGTGATGTGTAAAAAATGATTGAGGGCTTCACCGCCGTCCGTCAACGCGATATTCACCCGCGAGCGACGCTGACACCAATCCAGCACCTGAAAAACAGCCAGAAGATGGAAAAGAAAAAGAATAGAGGGTAAAATATGTTGAGATTCTTGCTGAGGTGGATAATTGACCCCCTGATTGACCCTTTGCTGCAAAAAAACGACTTTCTTCCTCAGTATTTTTGTCTGGTTTTCCAGTACGGATATCTTGTAAATCAAATCAAAATTTTACAAATGCGGTCAGAAAAATAATCTTGTTTTGTCTTTGAATTAATAATATTTTTCTGACCCCATCAGAGGATATTTTCTGAGCTGTGTTTGTTTAAGGTGTAGAACCATCTCAAGGCTGATCAGAAGAAATGGACAGCCCCTGAGTTAAATATATGAGTGTCACAGCAAAGGGTCTGAATACTTAGGACCATGTGATATTTCAGTTTTTCTTTTTTAATAAATCTGCAAAAATGTCAACAATTCTGTGTTTTTCTGTCAATATGGGGTGCTGTGTGTACATTAATGAGGAAAAAAAATGAACTTAAATGATTTTAGCAAATGGCTGCAATATAACAAAGAGTGAAAAATTTAAGGGGGTCTGAATACTTTCCGTACCCACTGTATATATATATATCTATATACAAACACATACTGTATATAAACATTAAAATTTTTATTTGTATTTTAGTTTTTTTTAGTACGTCAAGTTAAACTAAATGAAAATGAGAAATATTGCCTTGGAAGCAAACTTCAACTTTAACTATATATTTCTAGTATATTTCTATATTTTATTTCAGTTATTTAAAGCGTTGAAAATGCTTTTTAACAATCTTAGTTTTAGTTTTGGTTATCTATTATAACATTACTGTAAACATTATGATCAGTAAACCATGCCAACATATGTTTTTCCATTACTTTAACTCCTTAAATTAATTTAACCCATTTAATTTAATTTCATTCTTGACTTTTAAGCTGAAATGACTTGGTGCTTCACGATGCCACAGAAGAAACTTTTTGTCTAAATGGTTCCATAAAGAACCTTTAACATTTCTGTTTCACGAAAGCTTCTTAGTGGTGAAGGAAGGTTCTTCAGATTATAAAAAGATAAGAAAGATGGTTCTTTAAAGAACCTTTGACTGAATGCTTCTTTGTGGAACCAAAAATGGTTCTTCCGTGGCATCGCTTGAAGAAGCTTTTCAGCACCTTTATTTTTAAGAGTGTACTTTAAGGCAGCAGCTGAAGCTAAAGTAAAGACTGAAATAGGCTTGTTTTCTTGGCAAACATACTGCAATAATCTTGGTTTCATTTACAACTACAATATAATTTTTGCAGTGCACGAGTAAAGTCTACAGTTGTTCTTCACAATGCATCTGAACGTGAAGACGTCGCCGTAGACGAGTGTCTCTCCTGGAGTTTGAACAGCTGTCTGCAGACATTCACAGCAGCTGTGCGCTACAACACATCTCTATCTGCATCAGATTTTGTTTGTGGACACACTTTAGACGGCAAGTGTTAGTAACATGATGAGAGTGCGTTTCAAAGGCACGGACGATTCGCCCATCAGGACTGAATGGAGCGTCGGCAGAGCTGGATGGACAGGTGCGACGCACAGGTGCAAACACACACGTACATGTGTACGGCGACTGAGACCTCTAACATGGGCTGGTTTACACTCCACTCAATAAATGCATTGAATGAGGCTTAAATCTGAGAAGCTCCCCTCACATTGGATTGTTTTTGGATGACAAGGCCTCTGTTCTGAAACCTATAATAAGCTGCCTTGACATAACTGAAATGCAACGCTCTACATAAGCCGCATAAGCATCACACATACAAAATATAGTGTTAAAACAGTCATTTTCAATTCTGATCTGAGCCACTTTCATAAGTGGAAATAAATCAGAAATGTATCAGATCTTTGCGATGTGACTTTCGATGTCAGTTCAGAGTTCATGTGATCTTGATGTCAGTCGGTAAAACCCATAATTGGTTTAACATGAATCATAAAATAATAGAAGTATCAAGTAGAAAGTGTTAAAAACATAGGCCTATATATTGATGTACACACTGCAAAATTCTTATTTTGTGTTTTGTCTTGCTTTCCTGTATAGGTATCTAAGCATTGTTAAATCAAGATCCATTTAAATGAGAAGCAAAGTTATAAAGTCTTGTTTTCTGAGAGATTACGTAGCCTACGTTTATGTCATGTGAGGTCAGAAAAATAATCCTGTTTTCTTTTCCGAGTAAAGTTTATTTTTCTGTCATTTTGCTTCTGAGTGAATGTGAAAATTATTTATACTGGAAAACTAGACAAAAATAATAGAAAATAATCGTTGCAGTACACTGCTGTGAAACACACGAGAAGTTCAAAAACTTAAATCAAGATACTTTGACCTTAGAAGCAAAAATAACTAAGTTTTGTTTCCTGAAGAAAAAAAAAGTATGCTTTATGCTTAAAAAAGAAACAAAAATCTGTCAGTGGGGTCAGAAAAATTATCTTGTTTTTTCTTATTTTAAGCATAAAGTATCCATTTTCATCAATTTTTGCTGAAAACACACACACAGTAAATGTTTCTTGATTTAAGAATTGTTTTATATTTGTGCTGGAAAACAAGACAAAAATAAAATAAAATTAAGAAAGTAATTTTTTGCGGTGCGTTAATGTAAAATAGGACAAAAACAGTGACAAGAGAAGATCAAATGTTACACTAACGCACTGATTTAATAGTGGAGCTTCAAAGGTCTTTGAACGTTATAAAACAAAATAATGATATCATATGTTGTTATTCAATTTGTTTGTGAGTGTTTTATGCTTAGCCCATTTGAAAGGTGAACAACCTCACAAAAAAAAGACTGTTTTGAGCAGAAAAAGCAGTCCTGGGACCTTACTGAAGCACGTCACACACATGGAGCTGTGAAGGAAGACGATCTGAATCAGACTGTTGAGTGAGGGGCTCTTCCTCACATATGGAAACACTCAAAGCTTGATAAAGTTCACATGGGTGCCGGAGGACAGACACACGCGGCCTTCAGCTCATGCACTTCATGCATTCGGATTAGAAGAGGAATTTAGATTAAAGGGCATCTATTTTGCCTCGTTTTACAAGATGAATATAAGTCTCAGGTGTCCCCAGAGTCTGTGAATTTTCAGCTCAAAATACTCCACAGATCATTTATTATATCATTTTTAAAATGCCTATTTTGAGTGGAAGCAGAAACAGGCTGTTTTTGTGCATGTCTCTTTAAATGCAAATGAGCTGCTGCTCCCCGCCCCCTTTTCCAGAATAGGGCTGTGCCTTCACAGCTTGTACCTCAGATACTCTGCCAAAAAAAAAACATCTGTTTGGTTTTGATTATCATGTCCATAGCGCTGAAATCATGTGTTTTAAAGCCATATCAGTTTAAACTTCTGATATACGGTTTTCTGAGTGCACACATCTGAAGCGAACACACAGAAAGCAGCTGTCACACGGCATGTGAGTACTAAACTAAGTTCTCTTTCATGTCTTATTGCGCTTAACTGTCAAATACACACAAGTTTATGTTAAAAACATCTCTCTCTCTCTCTCTCTCTCACACACACACACACACACACACACACACACAATGCGCAAAACTCCGCATTTGAACAGTCAATAGCAAATACTTAAACTAATAACAAAACAGTAGCTGATTCAGAAGCGCCAGATTGTCATATCAAAGTCAGAATGACCTCCTCTCCTAGGTTCACGAAACGGTCGTCCATAAAATGCATTGCTGTTCTGTTGTAAGTCATCTTAAAGATTCCTAAATGCATCTCCTTCCGAAAGGCCAAATAAAGTGCTTTTGCTTTCGCCTAGAAACACACAGCGTCTCCCTGACATGCTGCTTCAACACTAACTGCGGTTACTGAAACCACGCCTTCTTTCTTTGCGTGCACATTTGGGGGGCATTATGCAAATATTCCCACATAGTGAGGTAGATATGTGGGGGCGTGTTAGAACGAGCCGTTTAAGGGGGGCGTGGCAGAGTCTTAACTTTGATAAAGAATATCTCTTTGGATTTGAGACTTTAATCTTTGCAACTTCAGGGATCTTATCTATTCACAATCAGCTTGTAACACTCCTAAGAGAAAGGAAAACTTGAAATCGCATCATATGACCCCTTTAAGTTAGAACAACATCATCGGTTATGTTTATGAAGGTAAACAGCTGGGAAAGAAATCACATGTTTATATTAGATCAGTGTATTAAGTGACAGCAGCGTAACATACCGTAGCTATAGCTGTTTACGCTGTTAATATTACCCAGAAAATAAAATAAAAGCAGAAAAAGACTCACTGTTCTGGACTGAATAATGTCTATAGCTTTAATAAGAAGACATTTCTTACTTGAATGCTGCTTTTAAATGCTCTGGCATGAAGATAAACATAGCGGATTGTGTATTTGCAGCTCACTCAGGGCGGGGTCTCTTCTAATACAGCTGTGTCCGTCAACAGTCATGGGCGGGGCTTGTAAAATGTGACGTCACATTTTACGGATTCTGTGAACGGCTTAAAAAAAAAAGAGTGGGTGGATTTTTATCATTATAGGGTGGTTGTGTACACACATGGCCAACACACATTTATGTTCAAACAACAAAAAAAGTGAAAAAGTGAATTTTGCATAATAGGTGCCCTGGTGCTGTCTGTAATTTTATTTGACTGTTCTAAAGCATAAAAATACCTTAATGTGTTACCGGATATTTAGGAAACATGCTCAGTTTACGTAGTTGTTTCTCTTGTTCTGTGTCAGAATGTCTGTTTTTGTTTTGGTCTGCATGTCTCCGCCTACTGACAGTTTACTCAATAGTATTTCGACACCCCGGGTTGCCAGTTGGTGGAAATCACAGCTTATCAGTGCCATGGAAACCAGCAAACGAACCGAGTCAGAGATCGCCGATTCTACCCGACCGTAAAAGCTTCGGCATCCATCTAAAAAGCTCTATGACTCGAGGAATATTAAAATGTGGCTAAATCAACACATCAACTTGCTGTGTATGGCTTGTCACCTTTCACTATCGGTCCTCTTGCGTGTCCTCAATCTGGCAACCACGTGAGTGTCGAGTCTCAGGAAGAAGGGATGGGAGAAACATTTGTGTTTTGGACTGCAGTACCCATTTCAACCTCTAGCTGTCAATATTACATACGGCACCTTTAAATAATGGAGGGGCCACACAGGAAATGTCTCTGGGACAATCATAAAAACCACATTGCTGCTCTGTTTATCAAACTCTATCACTGCTTATGCTACAAACTCAGGTTACCGTAGAAATGAGTATCTGTTTGATATGCTATCAAAAAACTGATATCCTGAACTCCAGCAGCTAAACTGCAGTAACCAACTATAACCGTTCAACAAAGACACACCTCAGCTGATATCATTAAACGCATTAGTTCAAATTCATTAGTCAATATTGTCCTTCATGAAAAACATTCTAAAATGTATGAATAAATGAGCAAATAGAGTTTAAGTCAATCATCACTTGTACTAGTGCTCGTAGTGTTAGTGAGGATGAAAGTGGTGCATTTGTGCTCCTGAATTTTTTTTTTCTTTTTGGTTTTTCATTAAAAAAGTAAGAAAACACCTAGCAACCACCCAGGCCACCCTAGCAACTGCATAGCAACGCCCTGGCAATGACACAGAACACCATAGAAACTACATAGGAACGCCCCTGGCAGCCATACAGAACACCCTAGCAACCACATACCAATGCCAAAACACTATAGCATCCAAAAAGAACACCCTAGCAACCACCTAGCCACACCCCAGCAATGACACAGAAAACCCTAGCAACCACATAGAACACCCTAACAACTGCATAGCAACGCCCTGGCAATCATATCGTGAATCATATGCAGCTACATATCTAAAAAGAACACCCTAGCAACCGCATAGCAATGCCCTGGCAGCCACACAGAACACCATTGCAACCACATACCAATGCCCAAACACTCTAGCATCCACATAGAACAGCCTAGAAACTGCATACTAACACCCTGGCAACTGCACAGAACACCATAGCAACCACACAGAACATCACAGCAACTGCATAGCAACCACCTAACAACTACCAAGAGCACCCTTGGCAACAACGTATAGCAATGCAATAGCAACTGCATATCAACGCCCTGGCAACCTCATAGAACACCCTAGAAACTGCATACCACTGCCCTGGAAACCAAAAAGAACCACCATACCAACCGCTTATCCGCCAGCTAACAACCACATAGCAACATACTAAAAAGCACTCACTTATGAAAATCAAAAGCAGAAACCCAGCGTTACAGCAGCAAATGTTACACAGTTCAGCACCATTTGTAAAAACAGCACAGAATGTAAAAATCGAGTGTAAAATATAGGTTCCACATGCTGTGCCTGTTCTTAAACGAATGGTTGTGAAATTGTGTGTCCAAATATTTACTCAAACATAAGTCTAAGAGGATTACGAGTCCATTTCTCCAGCTCAAAGCCGAGCTACAGGCCTGGCAATGTTCCACATCTGATGGGACTTTAAATATCGGCTGTGGATCATTCACCGTCTGTAATAGAGCTGGAGCACAGCCAACCTGGAAACAGCTTTATTCTTCACTTCCTCTGACCTTGGCATGTAAATTACATTTTTATATTCTAACAACACTCGAGGCCAGAGATGCAGACAGAGCTCCGCTTCGCTCATTTAGAGATAATTATCAACGTGATCGACAGTAGAAGTTTGTTTTTTGCTGCTTTGTGATTATCATCATGTTATAGGCTTTGATTGTTATCACATGAGGGTTCAAGGACTGATTGTGTCATCCGAGACATCTGATAGTGACGTGTCCCGCTTGTGGCGTTGAAATACAGCTATAAAAACAGAATACTCTAGCAACTGCATAACACCACCCTGGCAACAGTACAGAACACCTTAACAACCACTTAGCAACACCCTGACAACCACACAGGTGTCTAATAGCAGTGTCTCCCGCTTGTGGCGTTGAAATACAGCTATAAAACACAACACTCTAGCAACTGCATAACACCACCCTGGCAACAGTACAGAACACTTTAGCAACCACGTAGCAACACCCTGGCAACCCCATAGAACACCTTAGCAACCGCATAACAACACCCTGCCTGGCAACCACATAGAACACCTTAGCAACCGTATAGCAACGCCCTGGCAACCAGACAGAACACCTTAGCAACCACATAGCAACACCCTGGCAACCGCACAGACACCTGAAAGCAACGTGTCCCACTTGTGGTGTTGGGCTATAAAACACCACACTTTAGCAACCCTATAGAATACTCTAGCAACTGCATAACACCACCCTGGCAACAGAACAGAACACCTTAACAACCACTTAGCAACACGCTGACAACCACACAGGTGTCTAATAGCAGTGTCTCCCACTTGTGGCGTTGAAATACAGCTATAAAAACACAACACTCTAGCAACTGCATAACACCACCCTGGCAACAGTACAGAACATTTTAGCAACCACATAGCAACGCCCTGGCAACCCCATAAAACACCTTAGCAACCATAACAACACCCTGCCTGGCAACCACATAGAACACCTTAGCAACCGTATAGCAACGCCCTGGCAACCAGACAGAACACCTTAGCAACCACATAGCAACACCCTGGCAACCGCACAGACACCTGAAAGCAACGTGTCCCACTTGTGGTGTTGGGCTATAAAACACCACACTTTAGCAACCCTATAGAATACTCTAGCAACTGCATAACACCACCCTGGCAACAGTACAGAACACCTTAACAACCACTTAGCAACACCCTGACAACCACACAGGTGTCTAATAGCAGTGTCTCCCGCTTGTGGCGTTGAAATACAGCTATAAAACACAACACTCTAGCAACTGCATAACACCACCCTGGCAACAGTACAGAACACTTTAGCAACCACATAGCAACACCCTGGCAACCCCATAGAACACCTTAGCAACCGCATAACAACACCCTGCCTGGCAACCACATAGAACACCTTAGCAACCGTATAGCAACGCCCTGGCAACCAGACAGAACACCTTAGCAACCACATAGCAACACCCTGGCAACCGCACAGACGCCTGAAAGCAACGTGTCCCACTTGTGGTGTTGGGCTATAAAAACACCACACTTTAGCAACCCTATAGAATACTCTAGCAACTGCATAACACCACCCTGGCAACAGAACAGAACACCTTAACAACCACTTAGCAACACGCTGACAACCACACAGGTGTCTAATAGCAGTGTCTCCCACTTGTGGCGTTGAAATACAGCTATAAAAACACAACACTCTAACAACCACATAACTCCCTGGAAACCAGACAGAACACCTTAACAACCACATAGGAACGCCCCCGCAACCACACAGACGTCTGATAGCGACGCATCCCACTTATGGTGTTGAATTACAGCTATAAAAACACAACACTCTAGCAACCACATAACAATGGCCTAGCAACCAGACAGAACATCTTAACAACCACATAAGAACCCCCAAGCAACCACACCAACGTCTGATAGCGACGCATCCCGCTTGTGGCCTTGAAATACAGCCATAAAAACAGAAGCTTCAGTAATATGAGAGATATGATGCAATCAAACATTCCTTTCCACCAGAAAACACAAACACCGTAATCATTAACCTCTTATCCAGCCAAAATTATCTGAGAGTAAAGCACATGCCGTTCATATTCAGCCTAATTGCACTGCTACTTTTAGATTATGCAGTCTTAATTATTAGTAATGGCCATTCATTGTGTTGAGGAGCTAGAATAACAGTAAGGTAATGGATAGCTTCCAGAACACGTGTAGGCGAGCCAAGCACCACAAAGAGCGACTGACGGCTTTATTAGGATCTGTGGCCTGTGCTGCTTTGATGCTGCTGCTGATTTATACACTGGGTGGAGATCATCGCTTCAGTTTCACCACACCTTTACACCATGTGTCACTGATACTGTACTCCATTATGACGGCGAAGCTATATACACATGCTGTAGATAATGCTGTACAGCCTGACCTGAAGAGCTGTGAGTGATGTTCACAAGACCTCAGGCACAAGATAAACAATGCTTTCTGAGTGCAAAGCTGAGTGCCTATGTTATGTGGTTGCTTGGGTGCTCTACTGGGGAGGTTGCAATATAGTTGCCAGGGTGTTGCTATACAGTTGCTAGGAAGTTGTTAGGGTGATCTGCGTGTCTGCATTGTGATACAGTTGTTAAGGTGTTCTACTGTAGGTGGTTGCTATACAGTTGCTAGGGTGTTCTACTGTAGGTGGTTGCTATACAGTTGCTAGGGTGTTCTACTGGTGGTTGCTATACAGTTGCTAGGGTGTTCTATGCGGTTGCTCTTAAGTTGTTAGGGCATTCTGTGTGTTTTCCAGGGCATTGCTATGCAGTTGCTAGGATGTCCTAGGTGGTTGCTAGGGTGGTCTGTATGGTTTCCAGGGCATTGCTACACAGGTGCATCTAAAAAAAATTAGAATATCGTGAAAGTTCTTTTTTTTTGTAACATTTCAAAAAGTGAAACTTTCATATATTCTAGATTCATTACATGTAACATTTCAAATGTTTTTTTTTTTTTTTTAATTTTGATGATTAGAGCTTACAGCTCATGAAAGTCAAAAATCCAGTATCTCAAAATATTTGAATATTTCCTAAGATCAATAAAAAAAAGGATTTGCAAAACAGAAAAGTTCAAGTTCTTTAAAGTATGTTCATTTATGCACTCAATACTTGCTCGGGGCTCCATTAGCACAAACTCCAGCATCAGACAGTGAGGTGTGAATGGAAGCGATCAGCCTGTGGCACTGCTGAGGCACTATTGAGTCTTCAGCTCGGATCGACTGTTTCTCATCTTTCTCTTGAAAATATCCCATAGATTCAATATGGGTTTCAGGTCAGGCATGTTGGCTGACCAATCAAGCACAGTAATATCATGGTCAGCAAACCACTTGGAAGTGGTTTTGGCACTGTGGGAATTGGAGGCCGAAACCAACAGTGCCAAAGTCCTGCTGGAAATGGAAATCAGCATCTCCATAAAGCTTGTCAGCAAATTAAAGCATAAAGTGCTCCAAAATCTCCTGGTAGATGGCTGCATTGACTTTGGACTTGATAAAACACAAGGACCAACACCAGCAGACATCACGGCTCCCCAAATCATCACTGACTTCGGAAACTTCACACTGGACTTCAAGCAGCTTGGATTCTGTGCCTCTCCAGTCTTCCTCCAGACCTTGATTTCCAAATGAAATGCAAAATTTACTTTTATCTGAAAAGAGGACTTTGGAGCACTGAGCAACAGAGCAGTTATTTTTCTCCTTAGCCCAGGTAAGATGCTTCTGACGTTGTTTATGTTTCAGAAGTGGCTTGGTAGCTCTTTTCCTGAAGACGTCTGAGTGTGGAGACTCTTGATGCACTGACTCCAGCTTCAGTCCGCTCCTTGTGAAGCTCTCCCAAGTGTTTGAATCGGCTTTGCTTGACAGTATTCTCAAGCTTGCAGTCATCCCTGTTGATTGTGCACTTTTCCTCCCCAATTTCTTCCTTCCAGTCAACGTTGCATTTAATATGCTTTGATACAGCACTCTGTGAACAGCCAGCCCTTTCAGTAATGACCTTATGTGACTTACCCTCTTTGTGGAGGGTGTCAGTGATCATCTTCTGGACCATTGCCAAGTCAGCAGTCTTCCCCATTATTGTGGTTTCAAAGAACAAGATATACTCGGAATTTATACTGTAGAGATGATCATTTAATGAAACTCAAATGTAAATATTCTAATATTTTGAGACACTGGATTTCTGACTTTCCTGAGCTGTAAGCTCTAATCATCAAAATTAAAACAAAAAAACTTTTGAAATGCTTTACTTTACATGTAGTGAATGTAGAATATATGAAAGTTTTTCACGATATTCTAATTTTTTGAGATGGACCTGTACAGTTGCTAGGATTTTCTAGGCGGTTGCTTGGAAGTTCGGTATGGTTTTCAGGGTGTTGTTATAAAGTTACTAGTCACTTTTAAGTTACTTTTAGGCGGTTGCTATACAGTTGCTAGTGTGTCTTTTATCCAAAGCGACATACCCATCTGTAAGTCACTTTGGATAAAACCATCTAAGTGAATAAATGTAAATGTGTTCTGGGTGGTTGCTAGGGTGTTCAGTATGGTTTTCAGAGCATTGCTATACAGTAGCTAGGTTGTTCTAGTTTATTGCTATACAGTTGTTAAGATTTATTAGTGGTTTCCACGGCATCGATATACAATTGCTAGATTGTTCTAGATGGTTGCTAGGAAGTTGCTAGGGTGTTCTAGGTGGTTGCTAGGGTGTCTTTTATTCAATGCAACTTGCAATCCAAGTTGCTTTGGATAAAAACATCTTCTAAATTAATAAATATAAATGTATTCTGGGTGGTTGCTAAGAAGTTGCTAGGGTGTTCGGTATGGTTTCCAGGGCGTTGCTATACAGTTGCTTGGGTGTTATAGATGGCTGCTGTGCAGCTTCTAAGGTGTCTTTTATCTAGAGGAAATTACACTCATTTGTAAGTCGGTTTGGATAAAAGTGTCTGCTAAATGAATAAGTGTATTAAGGGTGGTTGCTATTCAGTTGCTAGGGTGTCTTTTACCCAAAGCCACTTTGTAATTCGCTCTAATATCAGACTAATATGGCGTCACATTAAAGGGATCGTTTACCTAAAAATTGTATCATTAATTACCCTCATGTTGCTCCAAACCTATATTGATTTCTTTCTTTGGTTGAACAAACACAAAAGAAGATAATTGTTGGCAACCAAACAGTTGTTGGTAGCCATAGTATTTTTTCCATAATATGGAAGTCAATGGCTACCAGAGTGTAATTTTTTATGGTTACTTTTGTGTTCAACAGAAGAATTGAAACTCATACACGTCTGGACCTGGATAAATTATGTCAGAAATTTAATTTTTTCTGTGAACCATCCCTTTAAGGCATGTGGCCTGAAGAAATGGAGGCATGAACATAGAAACGGTCTCCCTCAATGCTCTGCCACTGTGGTCATATTTTGGACCTCTAGAAGCATCGGTGACCTTGAGAAGCCTCGCCTCGGCCCCATGATTTCCGAGAGGATCTCACAGCCAAACATGATCCGCTGGTGTCCAGCAGACCAGCTGCTGTGGCTCCCGAGAGCCACATAATATCCTGTGGATATAGAATGACACAGATCCAGCGTCTGGCCGCTTTGATCCTTCTGTTGCAGGTGCTGCCAATTCCACGCGCTCTATGCTTGCGTCGCTGCAACCTGCGGCCGCTGCCGGATTAGCTCGGGA
>NW_015505924.1:299015-299661 GCF_001515645.1 Sinocyclocheilus grahami | reverse complement strand
CTCTGGACCCCTCACATCCAGCCCACTCTCTCTTTGAACTGTTACCCTCTGGCAGGCACTACAGAGCACCAGAACAGCCAGACACAAGAACAGATTTTTCCCCAAGGCCATATCCCACCTGAACAACATATAACAGTACTGTACATCTGTAAATAACTCAACAAAACTTAATCTGTAAATAGCACATATGCACCTTCACAATTCTGTCTATGCACATTTTTTTCTTCTATATATTTTTATTACTATTGTTATTCATAACTTATTGTCTATTCTCTTTATTATTAGTGTTTTCATTACCTTAATTATATGTATGTCTGCACTATGTTTGTACTTTCTGTAATGGAAGCTCCTGACACCAAGACGAATTCCTTTTTACCGCTTTCTGATTCTGATTCTGATTCAGAACAACAAACTCACCCTTGAGTGATATTTGTAATTGTACAATTTGTAATTGTAAAACTCTAGAATTTCAGTTTCAGACTCAGGATTAAACTGTGTCGCCTTCATTGCCAAGTGAACATGAACAAGTTAACAAAACAAGAACAAGTGAAAAAAAAAATTCAGAAAGGAAAATAAAATAAATCTAATTTAGAAATTCAGAAATATTATATATATATATATATATATATATATATATATACAGTGG
>NW_015505924.1:283655-297552 GCF_001515645.1 Sinocyclocheilus grahami | reverse complement strand
TTAAGGGGGTCTGAATACTTTCCGTACCCACTGTATATATAAATAGTCCCATCCATGTGTAATGTAGTAATCTGGAAAGTCAGCAGATCTCGGTGAGCACCAGTCCTCCTCTGGAGCAGCCAACACACCCCTGCGGGAGCCGTCATGAGCAGCAGCTGGTGCAGCTCAAAGCTCACAGGTACCATAACAAAGCGCTGGCATGTTATGAGTTCACGTCTGCTGGAGTCACAAAGGGTTGCAAACACAATCAGGCCTGACCGCAGAGAGCGGCTGACACTGCTGACGTGCCATCCGGGGCTTATGTAGACGGCGCAGGGCCTGTGAACCAGCACTTACTCGACCGCAGCACGTCTGTCTTGTGCAAACCCACCATCAGGAATAAAACGCTTGGGAGCTGCTCCCTCGAATTCCCTGCATCATTCCCAGATTGGTTATGCAGGCCGCCGGACATCAGGACTCCTGTTAACATTCAGCGTCCTGGAGATCCGCCAACACTGATCTACTGCATCAATTAGCAGCAGAACTTCACTAGAGCCGCCAACAAGCAAAACAAGACGCTGAGATCACATCTCTAATGAAGCAGAGGAGCTTTCTCCATGATGCATTCAAGTCAAAACAAGCTGTAAGAAAGAAACCACAAATGAGATAAAGAACAAGTCTCCAACTTCTGAGATGTTTTTCCTGAGAACAAGAGTTTCAGAAGAGATTCAGAAGATACCAAAGATTGCAACAAAAAAACAAAAAAGCACAAAACTTGAGTTATTTGCAAATAAATAAATAAAGGTAGTCAAGTCATTTGTAAAAAAAAATTAAATTTAAAAAGATCAAGTCATTTGCAAAAGAAAAAAAAAATTGTTTTTTTAAATAATCACAATTCAAATTACCTGTAAAAATCTAAATTCAAAAAGGTCAAGTTATTTGCCAAAAACACAAAAACAAATTTTAATTAGAAAGATCAAGTTATTTGCAAAAAAAGGTCAAATTCCGAAAGGTCAAGTTATTAAAAAATAAATAAAAAAATGGTCAAATTATTTGCAAAAACATTGAATCAGAAAGAACAAGTTATACTGCAAATTATTTGCAAAATTGTCAAAAAATATCAAGTTTAAAAAGCTTTGCTTTCAAGTCAAAACAACCTGTAAGAAAAGAAAAAAAAATCACAAACAAGATCTCATTAATATTTCAATGAGATCAAATGAAGACAAAGTGCAAGTGCTTATCAGATGTTTCTCCTGAGAATAAAAGTTTCAGAAGGGATACAGAACTACCAAAGTCTACGATCAAAAGTCAGAAATCTCAAACATTTCCCGTCAAATGATCCGAGCTGCTCCACATTCGTTTCACAGCTCTTAACTCTTACTGTATGACAACTATTGACTCATTTGTGTCTATTTTTATTTCAGGAATTCCAAGAAACATCTGAGGCAAAGTTGATACTTCAGTTACTATAACAACTCATTAAATCTCCTGATCAATGGAAGAGCAGAGCAATAACATTTTCCTCTGGGTTACAGTATTGACTTGATTTCACCTGAACCGCTCCATTCCAGAAGAGACTCTCTTTCATCATCAGCTGACAGGCCTTTCATTGACTTGGCTTTTGGACTTCTGCGGTAAAAATAGAAAGACAAGCCGTCATTAATTCGACGCACAACCCTGAATACCGTCCTTCTATGGTGATGAAAGTCCAAACATATCTTTGCTCTTTAACTTTATGCATTTCTTATCTGCGTTTATCAGCTGAAGCAGCACACCCAGAGTATCTGACACGAGCAGATCCATGACAGCGCGGCCATTGACTCGCCAGCAGATCAACACACGCCTGCGTGATGATAGTAACACGCATGATGACATAATTCAACACAGGTGGGCCAGTATCCTGCAGAGAGAGCGGTAAAAGTGCAATGGAAAACTCAACTGTAAACACATACTGTAACGGCAATTATCTAGTCAACAAAACGTGTTTACCTGCAGTATTTACACGCTAAACCCAACCGTTTAATGAGATAAAATTGAAATGCTGTTAAGTAGAGGACAAATCACTGTGTCCAAATGTAACCTGTCCTAGATTGTTTAATAGCCTCATCCACAACTCATGCAAGATGTGTTTTGTAATCAATATTACTAGCACTTATAATTTTAGTGATAACCTCCAAAACGAAGTACTAAGTACAATGAAAAACATTTGGTGTAGGATTTACATTGAAACTACTTTCACTCAGAAATTGCCGTTACATTTTATGAATAATTACACAGAATCAGCAAGTAAAACATTGGATTTGATCGATTATATTAAGGAAAAAAGAGAAAGTTTTCTAAACTGTTATGTTTCAAAGTGTAAATGAGACATCATCTAATAAAATACTCACTAGTTTGCATACATTTCCAGAAAATAAATCCGAACACTGGATAAAGTCAGGTTTATCATTTTTGTTCTATTTTGTTGACACATTAGAGTTAAAGGTTTTTATAGAGGGGATTTTGGATTTCTCTTTTTATCACTCCATAAATCAGAAAATACTGAAAACAGTCAGGAAAGAATACATTTTCGTCATGCTTTTAGGAAAAACAGTTATATAAACCAAGCAAATGATTTATAAACAAACCCCTCAGTAAAAACCTTCAGAATATAGATAGGAGTAAAACTGTAAATTTTGGTGTACGTAAGTGCTGCTGAAGTGGAGAAAGAAACTCATTTAGAGAAAACGTCCTTTAAATATATGTATTGTATTTAAATGTACAGACACAATTAGATAAAGTGCACTAATTAAATCAAGTGAATGGTATATGAACAAACCACTCAGCAAAAACCTTCAGAATATAGATATGAGTGAAACTGAAAAAAAACTAATAATAATAATAATTTAGAGAAAACATCCTTTAAAGATATGTCCTGTAACTGACTCTACAGATGTAATTAAAGTGCAATAAAATAAACACTTTAAAGTCTGAAACAACATGTTATGAAAAGCCAAATATCCCAAAATCTCAAAATTGAAACAATATTTTGCCTTATTTTAAAATGTACTCCATTAATTTTGTTCATTCATTTTTTTACAATGCATTAAACTTTAGCATGTAACTCATCCCACACCATTTGTCATCAAAATAAAGTTTGATCAAATGCATAAATACGTTTACATTTACATTTAATAGATGCTTTTATCCAAAGCGACTTACAAATGAGGACAATGGAATCAAAACCAACAAAAGAGCAATGATATGCAAGTGCTATAACAACATCTCTTAGTTAGCTTAATGCAGTACATGTAGCAAGTTTTTTTTTTTAATCATATGAAGATATGAAAAGCCATGTTTCTGAATGATAGAACCTAGTGATGCCATGTAGACAGAGAAGAGAAGTGGTCCAAGAACTGAGCCCTGAGGCACCCCAGTAGCTAGATGTTGTGACTTGGACACCTCACCTCTCCAAGATACATTGAAGGACCTATCTGAGAGATAAGACTCAAACCACTGGTATAAAATACAGTATAGAAAATTCAGAATAGTGTTTTAAAATCTGCTGTGTATTTTTATTTCTAACCCATCAATGCACATTTTTATGGTTAGATGCATTTTATTATATGCATGACGCAGTAGTGCCATTTTTGTGTTGCGACCCACTATTTGTGACCACCAATATCACACGTGTCCAAGCGTTTGCATACAATTACGACTTGATGCCACATCAGCAGACGAAATGCTGCCAGGTTACAAAACCCATCTAATAAAAAGTGGAATAAAGATCACATGATTTACAATAACGCAGACAGTATTGTTTGATTCAAATGTTATTCAAAAGACTTGCAATTATGCATGTAAACACATCTCATGCAAGTCGTTACTGGGTCATCATCATTGTGTACTTTGGTACCTCACCAACACAGCAGATGTTATCGTTGGCGTTCTGCAATAACATTTATTTTATCTAATTGTTTACTGTGTTGAGTTGTGGTGAGTGAGCTTTTCTCAATCAGGGAAACACCCATCTCAAGCAGTGGCAGTCTGATCTTTGTTCCCTGCACCCTTATGACCGTAATTCCATTATCCTGAGCATTTCATCCAGTCAGTGATCTCTGATTACTCACGCATGTTTACCACACCGTCATTAATGTGTTTGACATTCAAGCTAAACTGCAGCTCGGTTTCGAAACCAAGTGAGCTGCTTCACCGTCTACATGGACACCTGAAATAGTGAGTGATTTTGATCATCTGATACACAGCACACAAAAATGGCAGGCAAATTATGACATTTCTAATTATGTTGCAACTATGATGATTAAAATGCTGCCTTAATAAGCAACAAATGCAGAACTGATGTTTGTTTGTTTGGATTTTTATGCCATGCCAGCTTGTTTGGCTATTTTCATGGTTTCAAAAACTATACTTGAGTTATTACGTTTTTAAATAGAAAAATTAAAACCCGTTTCCAAAACAAATAAGTAAAAAATAAAAATAATAATAATAATAATGCAACCAAACTGATGATGCATATGCTATATAGTTTTAAGACATTTAATATGTCTATATAGTTTTTATTAATTATATTTATTTTGTATTATTTTTAGCACATGATTATTTTATAATATATTATTTTTTAAATACATTCATACATACATTATGTATACATTATATTATATACATTATGTATATATGTATATATATACTGTATATACACACACACACAACTATATTTCAGTTAACAAAATTTCAAAAAGTATTTCTGATTTTATTTTATTTCAGTTAATGTTTGTTTTATTTATAAATATTTATTTTATATTTTATTTTAATGTTTTTATTTGTTTCATTTATATATATATATATATTTATTTTTTTATTTTTTTATTTCAAGTAACGAAAAAGTATTTTTCATGGATTCAGTTTTAGTTAACTAACATAACCCTAAAATGATGCAACTCTCAAAGCACATTTTCTTCATCCTAATCTAGTAGACTAGCTGTTTGCACCTCCAAGTGTCAAAATCACAGTCAATACAAGCAAAAAAAGTGAGTGTTAACGCTGTGCTGTGAGACAGACTCGCAGAGAGAGAAAATAGATCAATGAAGCTCCTAAAGCAGGAGCACTGGGCTTACGGCCAATTATGACAAAATTACTTAAATATAACCACACTCACATATCTAAATGCAGGAGCAGGAGATCGGACTTCACTACGGAACGACGGGATCACAGTCACAGCTGAAGAACACCGGATACTCGCCGTACTTCACGAGCCGAGGCTCCTCAGCATCTGCTTGCTGTCCTGCAAACATTAACGCACATTGCAATAGACAAATATGGTGTCTATTTGGACAGTTTAAGCATATAATACTTTCCTAGCATATTCTGATGGCTTAAACCATTCGCAGTGGTTCAAATGTTTGTGATTATGAACTACTTTGATCGGCATCCTAAAACAAAACAGAGGTTTTATTCGTTACAATGAAAAGTGTTCAGAAAGCGCACGAGGACAAACTGGCTGATGGGAAGAGCATAAAAACATGCCATTTCTGAGCCGGCATTATGAAAACGATCTCAACAGAAGGTTAAAAGCGAACACGCTTTATGGGCCCGTCCAAGTTCTGAATATTCAACTTAATACCCTTTCAAAGAAAACATGCCTTGTCCTGCCTTTCAGGATTTGAGTGTTGAATTGAAGGGTTTGGCCCTTCATGTATTATATGACAGATTTCTTTAGGAAATCATAATGGCCACCAGTGCTTTTGCCTTCACAATACACTAAATGAACTCTCTTGTAGACATCTTTGACTACACAAAACAAGAGGAAAACACGGGGAAATTATTTGACATTTCCCACTAAATTTAACCCCCTTTTAGTTATTTTTTTATACCTACATAAAATTAGACTACACTGAACATCTGTATGTTTAATAAACGCAGGCATTTAATCATACTGCAGGACTTTATTCTATAATTCTATATATAATATTGTAAGAGAAAAGTGTTGTTCAAAATCCTGCAGTGACTAAATATTTCTGTTTCTTAAAAGTACAAATATTAATGTGTGTGTGTATACATCTATATATATATATATATATATATACTGTATATGTGTGTACATACAGATAACTCCGTTTTTGTTAATTTTCATAAATCATGTTTTTATAGTGTTTTATTGTGTTAGTTAGCTGTATTTTTTTAGTTATTGTTATTTAATCAAAACAACCCAACTGCAGTTTGACTGATATTAATTTGAATGCAGGATCCAAAAAACATGATTTGTGAACATATATATTATATATACTGTATATATGCACGCACACACACACACTTTTGTGTTTAACTGTTTAAAATTACTATCTATTTTCCAATTAGTTTGATCCTCTTTTAGTTATTTTTTTTCACAGATGAAATTCCTGCAGTATAACTAATATTTGTATGTTTTTGAAAGTACAAATATTCAGTCTAAATGAGTACAAGGGCATAGGAACTGCATGCATAAATTATATACAGTATATGCAATTACATAATTATTACATAATTAGTTAAATAATATTTAATAATTATATTCAATATAATTATTACACAATCATATAAAAAAAACATATCCATTTTTCTTTTAATGTAGCTAATGTTCATCCATCAGTTTTTCTGAGAGAATTACTTTTCAAACATCTATGTCTTCTCGTTTTACGCATGTTTTTCTCTTTCAAATGACTTCTAGACCCCCGTATCTGTGCGTGGATGTGCTTTCAGACTCATGGCAGGATGTTTAGAGAGCTTCGCTTTATAATGCCACGCAGCTTTAATTCAATTCAGTTTTTCCAATTCAATTTGTTTGTATAGAGCTCTTCACAATGCAAATTGTTCCAACCAGCTTTACAATGAATAGAGGCTTACAAAGTCCCTCAGGGAAGCCAAAGATGACAGTAGCAAGAAAAACTCCCTAAGATGAGACGATGAGTAGATGAGAAGGAATCTTGGGAGGGACCGAGGCTCAGCTGGGGAAACCCTCCTCCTCCTCAACTATTTTATACAAAGCATACATACAAACACACACACACACACATCTGCTGTCAGTGATTCATTTATTTGCACTGCTTTTTTGTCAGTTGTTCAGTATCTTGTTGTAAAGCATGAGTGATGCATCTATGCATCAATCCCTTAAAGGAATAGCTCATCCAAAAATTTAAATTTACCCTCAGGTCATCCAAGATGTAGGTGAGTGTGTGTCTTCATCAGATTTGGAGAAATGTAGCACTGCATCAGTGTCTCAGCAATGGATGCTCTGCAGTGAATGGGTGCCGTCAGAATGAGAGTCCAAACAGCTGATAAAAACATCACAATAATCCACAAAAAAGCTGCAACAAATCCATCAAGACGTTTTTAACTAGAATACGAGTCCATACTCCCGCTTCCTCCAGTGGAAAAGTGCATCTGCTGTTGTCTCTCACATCAAAATCCAGCCACATATGTGTTTAGAGCTGTTTAAACGCTGCTTGATCTGTGCAGATTTCTCTCCTGATTCACACCAGAACACTTTTTCACTGGAGGAAGCGTTATTATGGACTCGTATTCTAGTTAAAAACGTCTTGATGGATTTGTTGCAGCTTTTTTGTGGATTATTGTGATGTTTTTATCAGCTGTTTGGACTCTCATTCTGACGGCACCCATTCACTGCAGAGCATCCATTGCTGAGACACTGATGCAGTGCTACATTTCTCCAAATCTGATGAAGAAACTAACTCACCTACATCTTGGTGGCCTGAGGCCGAGTACATTTCCAGCAAATGTTCATTTTTGGGTGAACTAGTCCTTTAAGATCACATTCAGAGGATTGATTGCTTTGTTGCATTTCTCATTAAGTTGGTTGCAGAAAAAATGAATAAATGCAAATGAATGAGTCATGTATGTTACACATTAACTGCCATGACACATCAGAAATATTTAGGATAAGGTTAGGGTTAGATGATGCTCTCATATTACTCAGAATGAATTCAGAGCTCCATTTATAACGGCAGACGGGTTTTAAAGTCTGAAGAAACTACTGTCACTGATCCTTTGATTTAGTAAAGATGGTTTTAATAAAGATTGTATGACGCAGCTTAATCCTGTGGAACGACACACAAACACAACACCAAACACCACAAACCTCCCTAACAAAACAATGTGGCCGAGCCAGATTAATACTATGGTATTTATGGCAGACATTGCAAGGAACTTCAAAGAATATTACTATGGAAACACTGAAAAATCCAAAAGATGGATTTTCATGAGGCTTTACTCTAAATAGTTTACATTTTTGCATAATTTTATTAGTGTATTTTTCCATTTCTGGCCAAGTCATATAGCCATAAGATCAGATGCTTTAGATATTTAGTGCATAATTTTCTGTAATTTACACAATGGTAGCCGCATGAATCCAGATTTTGCTTTGTGCATTTATCTTACTTCAAAAGTTGCTCTCAAACGCGAAACCCGATTTTATATGGTTTTTGTTGGTGCTGAAAAACAGCTTTATTTGTGCGGATGGAAACATGATGGATGGATGGATCAGAGTTGTGCGAGCATGAGAAAAATGAGGGCGGGGCCCGAGGGTGACGCCAGCGCGCTCGAACCCCTGAGCGTATTTAAACGCGCTCAGAGCCAAGTGTGCGCGTCAGACGCGTTCAGAGACGCGCGTGTGGATCATGAGCGCTGTGTGCTGCTGAGAGGTACCAGACACACACCATCTGCTGTACAGTCGCGCTTCACTTTCACCTGATCCGTGCGGATATTAACAAACATTCACCTGGATTTCATCACCTGTGCGTCGCGTCTCGGAGGCAGAATGCGGCGCGCTTTAATAGACACGGGAAACTATTACAGTTAGTTCGGATCCGGATCTGCGTCTTCGGGATCCCGATGTCTTCATCTGAGCCGCTGCTGCTGGTTTTCTCTCTCGTTACAGACGCGGCAGCATCACGGTTCCGCGCGTCGCGTTGCGCACGGCGCGTCAGCTGGACACTCTGGACACTTCTGCGCACGCTTCATTGGGATCTAGCGGATAACATGTTGTGAATGGACCTGGAATCGTGATATTTGGAGGATAACGCACGGATTTTATCCTTCGGATCTTTGGATGTTTCCTAATTTATTGAGAATTTGGCTTTTCTGAAGCTCCGGTCTGTATGGACCCCATTTAAGGTGAATTTATCTCGTTCTTTCTGCATATGGACACAACATAGTTTTTCCTTATTCACTTTTACAGTAATTTCCCCGCGTACACTCTTAAACATAAATGTTATTGACGTTTCTTTTCGTATTAATAATCATTCCAGCAGTACATATTCTTTGAAAATAAAAAAAGTTGGACATTTGATTGTAGAATCCTCAGATTCTGATGCACCAAAACATATATGGTCTCCTAAAAAAACACAAAACATCTGATGAACCTAAAAAGGTTCTCATATAGTCTGTATAACCCAGTTTGAATCCTTTATTTCCAAGAGTGCACCGTTCTCCTAACATAAAACTGTATGATATATTGGGACTCCAGCTGAAATTAGTTACTGTATGCTTTTCAAAACATAACTTTGTAGCTTCTATAAAACACTGAAAATGCACCGTAAATAATATGGAGAAACCTTTAAGAGTTTAACTTCGCATCACTATGAGCAACTTTGGAGCAAATGTAATAGACTCGTTTTAATAGGTCAAATACTTAAAATCCAGGATTTATGCAGCTCTGGTTGTTTTTATAAAGCAGAATGATGCAGTAAATATCTTAACCAAATGATCTTCTGACTATACGACTTCAAATATCAAAAAGCTATTAATTAAACGTAGAAACAGCAGGTTTTAAATGATCAAAAAAATTTGAGCTATTCAGAGTAAAGCGTCATTTACTGCATTAAAGAGTCATAAAAGTCATTGTAAACATCATTGCGTTCATGAAACTGGTAGATTTTATTTGCATTTTCATCAACAGGAGTTTTTGAGATCCGGAATGGGGAAAAACTCTGGCAGAAAACATGCATTTTTCTGCTCTGTAATACTGGTTAACTTCGCATCACTATGAGCAACTTTGGAGCAAATGTAATAGACTCGTTTTAATAGGTCAAATACTTAAAATCCAGGATTTATGCAGCTCTGATTGTTTTTATAAAGCAGAATGATGCAGTAAATATCTTAACCAAATGATCTTCTGACTATACGACTTCAAATATCAAAAAGCTATTAATTAAACGTAGAAACAGCAGGTTTTAAATGATCAAAAAAATTTGAGCTATTCAGAGTAAAGCGTCATTTACTGCATTAAAGAGTCATAAAAGTCATTGTAAACATCATTGCGTTCATGAAACTGGTAGATTTTATTTGCATTTTCATCAACAGGAGTTTTTGAGATCCGGAATGGGGAAAAACTCTGGCAGAAAACATGCATTTTTCTGCTCTGTAATACTGACAGAAATCTGTTCAGCATTAACTGGCCTACAGAACACATTTCACACAGGGCCCTCATCAGAATATTTAATTCTGCACTTCTCACAAGTTACAACACTTTGCACTGAACCGTTTCCCTCTGGGAAGACTTTCAGTAGCGCCGAGTACAAAAACACGGCGTTCGTCAAATTAACTCATGAAAAGACTCAAATTTTTCCATTCAAAGCCACGTTTTGTCACTCATGCATGCTTTTGTGCAGACGTTCATGCTTTTACCTTTGCACCATTGCAGCTTCCCTCAAAGGAACTGAGTCTAAAATGAAGTTATGGGACATTCTAGCCACGTGTTTGTTGCTCCTGAGCTCCGTTTCCGCACGTCCCGTCTTCCACAAGCTGCAGCCATCCAAAAGAGCCGTCGTCCGCAGTGAGACACCCGCTCTGGACCCCATCATCGACTCCCAACCTGAAACCACGCACCAAAAACAAGCCTCCATGGAGGAACAATGTAAGTCACTGAGCATGCAACTCTCAATTTCTTCAATGCACATCGCAAAGGAGATGTCTATGAAGTGTTAATTCATTTTAGTTCAAATGCAATGGAGAACTGCTTTCAATTACTTGCATAGCTGCATGTTGAGCAACCCAGATACAGATGCACAACTGTGACAATATACTGGTCAAGAGTACAGTACGTTAACTGAAACATTACATTCGTAAGCACTGCTTGACCACGTTTTACGCAACAAACCCTACTTTAGATGAACTCTGCACGGATTGTTTACGTGAATTTATAGTTCATGCCTTTCCCGTCACGTCAGTATCTGTCGATGTTCACAACAGCACCTTACTTAGGAAAACGTGTGAGAAAAGTGCTGGAAAGCTCGGCGTTAAACGTAAACAATCCGTGCAGAGTTCATCTAAAGTAGGGTTTGTTGCGTAAAACGTGGTCAAGCAGTGCTTACGAATGTAATGTTTCAGTTAACGTACTGTACTCTTGACCAGTATATTGTCACAGTTGTGCATCTGTATCTGGGTTGCTCAACATGCAGCTATGCAAGTAATTGAAAGCAGTTCTCCATTGCATTTGAACTAAAATGAATTAACACTTCATAGACATCTCCTTTGCGATGTGCATTGAAGAAATTGAGAGTTGCATGCTCAGTGACTTACATTGTTCCTCCATGGAGGCTTGTTTTTGGTGCGTGGTTTCAGGTTGGGAGTCGATGATGGGGTCCAGAGCGGGTGTCTCACTGCGGACGACGGCTCTTTTGGATGGCTGCAGCTTGTGGAAGTCAGAATTGTGAGACGTAAAGTCAGAATTGCGAGACGTAAAGTCAGAATTGAGAGATATAAAGTCAGAATTGCGAGACGTAAAGTCAGAATTGCGAGATAACTATTCTCTGGATAAAAACAAACTTGCATAGAACTGAGATGAGCACCTGGCGTTTGGGCGTTTAAATGGTTTAAATGTGAATGTGCCTGTTTATTCATTGTTCAATCATCCTGTGATGCACAAAATTGCTTTCTATGTAGGCAGCACAGAGATTTGAGTCACAGCCAGCGTTTGTCAGAGTCATCTGAGACCGCCGTAGATCACGTAACCAACTGGGTTACACAAATGACTCCAGCGTAAAGTTACTCGATTCTGGCACCGAAACGTTTCACAAACGGTTGAAGCTCATACAAACATCTCAAGCAAGACTAAATTCCCTAAACATCTGAATCATCTCAGTCCCACAGAGAATAGTTCACTTTACCTGCCATAAGGTGCATCTGTAACACGAAACAGGTGTTCATGCATATTAGATGTGCTGATATTTGCATGAAATAGCAGGCATGAAAATCACTGAAACAGGTTTTGAGAGTTTATTTCTTTTAGTTAAGGTGTGGCTTACAATTGGCTTTAAAAGCACCCTGTCCTAATTTGACAAGTAAACAGCGATTCAATACATATAATTTGCATGTTCTCGATCATTAAACTGCATCAAAAGCTGCTTGTTTTTGAATAAAGCAAAAGCGATAGAGAGGGTCGTGTGTCACCGCGTCCCTGTGGAGGGCCAAATGACTCAAAATTAAATCATTAAATAAATGTGGAAATGTATAAACAAATCGATAAATACATAAATAAATGCATAAATATTTATTCATTCATTCACACTCGTACAAACAATGGAATCCTAATAATGAATAAATTTAATTTGTTGACATGGCATGGTTAGATTCAGAAGGTAAATATCATATATTATGTTGGGTGTCCATCTTAGAGATAATCACCATGTTTAGAGTGAAACCATCATATTTTAAAACATGATATTAATCATATCATATAATAAAATATCATTTGTTGTTACTACAGTAAATCTATATTATTATGGGATTTCCTTCAATGCATTCAGAATCTTTACTTTTTAAAATGATTTTGTTTCTGTATTTTACAATATATTTTTATATTAACATTTTAATGACAGTATATTTATTGAACAAAAATGAAGTCTTTTATTTGTCAAAATAAGTACAAACTCTGCTAAAGTGATTGTTTTGAACAAGTATTAACTTGGACATTATTTTAAAAATAAAACATTATTTTAGCTAAAGTATTTGTATCAATACTGTGTGCCCCATTCTGGTGAGCCTCGCTTGTATGATTTATTTTTACCCAAAATGTTTTGCTCCATAAATGTTCAATACAAACATATATATATTTTCTGCAATCATACATTATGTGCATAGTGAAAAGCACTTTTTTTCTTAAGGTGTGCCTTTAGCCCTGTTGTAACCTACAATATGCTTCAAAAGCCTATATATAAATAGGCACCACTTTAAGGGCAAGACAGGGTGATGTAGTTGTTGTTTAAAATAATAATAATAAAGAATAGCATTAACAGCAGCAATCGTCGTCCCCTAACATGTTTAAAGTTTATGACTCGGAAACTGGAGTATAAAAATAATCTCAGAGTAGTAAATACGACTTCAGAGGCCGTTCATGTCATTTATGACAGCAATGGATGCTCTGCGGTGAATGGGTGCCGTCAGAATGAGAGTCCAAACAGCTGATAAAAACATCCCAATAATCCACAGCACTCCAGTCCATCAGTTCACATCTGGAGAAGACAAAAGCTGAAACTAATCCAGCATTAAGATGTTTTTAACTAAAATATGAGTCCATAATCCATAATAAGGCTTCCTCCGGTGAGTCAGTGTTCTGGTGTGAATCAGGAGAGAAATCTGCACAGATCAAGCAGCGTTTAAACAGCTCTAAACACATATGTGGCTGGATTTTGATGTGAGAGACAACAGCAGATGCACTTTTTCACTGGAGGAAGAGTTATTATGGATTACGGACTCAGTTATATTTTAGTTAAAAACATCTTAATGATGGAGTCGTTTCAGCTTTTGTCTTCTCCAGATGTTCACTGATGGACTGGAGTGCTGTGGATTATTGTGATGTTTTTATCAGCTGTTTGGACTCTCATTCTGACGGCACCCATTCACTGCAGAGCATCCATTGCTGAGACAC
>NW_015505924.1:275687-282751 GCF_001515645.1 Sinocyclocheilus grahami | reverse complement strand
CTTCTCCAGATGTTCACTGATGGACTGGAGTGCTGTGGATTATTGTGATGTTTTTATCAGCTGTTTGGACTCTCATTCTGACGGCACCCATTCACTGCAGAGCATCCATTGCTGAGACACTGATGCAGTGCTGCATTTCTCCAAACCTGATGAAGATCAAACTCATCCTGATCTGGGATGACCCGAGGGTGTGTAAATGTTCAGCTTTTATCATCTTCACCTCTTATAAGTGGGAATAAATGAAACACTTCCAAAAGTACTAATCATTTCTTTCAAGTTAAATTCAAGCAAGATTAGCAGCATGTATATACCACGATTGTTGCAAGGCTTTTCCGAGAACTGTGACACGGTGGGTCTGTTGGGTTGAATGGAGAGTGAACGTTGAGTTCTGACTGTAATGAAATCATGATGCATTACACGCAGATCAAACGCGCGCTTGCTTTTGTTTAAGATGAGGGCGGCGTGCATGTTTCGGGTTTGTGGTTGAGCAGATGTATTTCTGCTGTACCTCAATGTCATGATCTATAAGAAGAGAAGAGTCTGTCCAGTGCGAGATCCCGTGAGTCATGGGCCGTTATTTGGGATGGTCGATAGTGACAAATAAACAATGTCGTGTATACAGTGAAGTCCAAGCGTCTGAGAGCACGCTGAGGATCTGTTGGAAACAAACAGAAAATGTTTAAAACATGAAAATATTTCACATTCTAGGTCACTAATCAAATTAGCATATTTATACTTAAATTCCCATCAGTGTTATCATTAATATAGTATTACAGTATTTATTATTTTGTAATTTTCCATTTTCTTTTCAAAGTTCGTAATTGTGTTTTTGTTGGTTTTATATTTTTTAAGTATATCTGTTAAGTATTTTTTTATTTCAGTTTTAGTAATTTTGTTGTGTTTTATCGTTTCCTTTTAGTTTTTTTAAAATGTCTATTTATTTTTTAGTATTTTGTTGCGTTTTTGTAGGCTTTATTAATTTTTTTTTAATATGTCTATTTGGTTTTTATTATTATTTATTTCAGTTTTAGTCATTTTGTTGCATGTCATTTTTATTGTTATTTTAAAACATTTATATAGTTTTTATTAATTTATTTCAGTTTTAGTCATTTTGTGTTTTTGTCATTTTTATTATTTTTCTTTACTGCCTATTTGGTTTTTATTATTTTTTCATTTTAGTTTTGTGTTTTTGTCATTTTTATTTTTTTAATATGTCTGTTTAGTTTTTGTTGTTTTTATATTTCAGTTTTAGTTTTAGTAATTTTACTAATGTTGTGTTTTTGTCATTTTTATTGGTTTATGTCTATGTAGTTTTTATTATTTTCAGTTTTAGTAATTTTGTTGTTTTTGCCATTTATATTAGTTTTTTAATGTCTGTTCATTTTTATAGTTTTTTTTAACAATTGCTATTGATTTTTATTTCAGTTTTAGTAATTATAGTACTTTAATAAAATTATAAATGTTGCCTTCCAACACAAAACTGAAATATTTACTAAAAGTATGCCTGAAAGTTTTTTAAGTATTCATTATTTCAATTAGCATTTATTTATTTCAATTAACATAAATGTTTTGAATAGTTTTAGTTAACGATAATATCACTAATTCATATTACATTTTCCAATAATACAAATTGTTGTGCTTACATCTACAATGTAAAAACAGTTTTTGCATGATTTAAAATTAAATTGTTTAATCATTTAGCAGATGCTTTTATCCAAAAACAACACATCATAAATGCACACACTGCAAATGCAAAACCGAAGAAGTGTCACATTGCATCATTAATTACACTGCAATTTTTGCAGTGACATTTTTGTCTCGTTTCATCTTGAATCAAGATGCATTTACTGTACAAGTAAAATGACTCAAGATATTATGGCTTGTTTTCTGTAAAAAAAAAATTCAATTTTGTTAGTTTTTGCTTAAAACAAGCAAAAATATCTGCCAATAGAGCAAGAAAATTATCTTGTTTAGCCCACTGGCAGATATTTTTGCTTGATTTAAGTTTTCTTAAATCATTTTACTTGTACAGTTAAATGCATCTTGATTCAAGAATGTTTAGATATGTATACTAGAAAAAAACAAGTCAAAAATACTAAGTAAGAGAATCGTTTTTTGCAGAGTAACCCACACAGCTGACGTGTTTTGTTCTGTCTCTTGAAGATGACGTGAACGGCTTTAACCCGGAGCAGTTCGAGAGCGTGATGGACTTCATCCAAGCCACCATCGGCCGACTGCGCAGATCCTCCGACGTAGATTCGCAAACCAAGCGGGACCGGGGCCGCCAGAGAGGAGCAACACACACCGAGAGGAGCGGCCGGGGGCGAGGAGACCGGAAGAGGGGTCGCGGACGAGGCCGTGAGGACAGCCGAGACGACAGGGTCAAAGGTCAAGGGCGTGGGTGTCTGCTGAAAGAGATCCACCTCAACAATTTAAAAAGATTATTTTTCTTGCCCCATTGGCAGATATTTTTGCTTGTTTTAAGGAAAAACTAACAAAATGTTGATATATATTTTTTTTTACAGAAAACAAGACTTAATATCTTAAATCATTTCACTTGTACAGTAAATGCACCTTGATTTGAGAATGTTTAGATATTTATACTAGAAAACAAGACAGAAATACTAAGTAAGAGAATCATTTTTTGCAGTGCGCGAAACGCTTGAGACGGGGCCGCAGGACTCTCAGGAGGAGACCCCAGATATATCCAGTATTCACTTGTTACCAAACCACATCGTTTATCCAGAAACAACGTGACTCGCCTGCAGTGGATTATCACGTTTACACAGAGAACCACAACGACAGACTCCAGATCTTTAATATCCAGAAAGCTATCTATATATATATATAGTATATATGAAAATGTATTTATTGAGATTTAATTAAGTTATTGTTATTTATTGCAATCCATTGTATTAGAGTGTTTGTTTCTCTTATTTATTTAAGGAGGGGGTTTTTGTTCTCTATCTTGGATGGTGCCAAATTTGAGCACAAGTTTTTCAAGAAACCGTTCACAATTCATCATTTATTCAAGCTCATGTCTTTCCAAACATGTCGTGACTCACAAAATGAGAGGTTAAGGTGTGACAGAGAGATAGATAGATAGAGAGAGAGAGACAGAGAGATAGATAGAGAGAGAGAGAGAGATATACTATGGATTTTTTTTGCCCACCAAATCTAGCCAAAATTTCCCTAATCTTATGCTCAGATCTAAAAAAAAAAAAAATTCAGATATTATATGCGCGAAAAATAAAAAATTTATAACATTTTTTGAATATATATTAATACTTCGTATTCGAAAGTCTCACGGTCAAACATGGGGGCTGCTATTTTTTCTAATATGAACTATATGTTTCTAGTAAAATATATGAGAAAAAATAGAATATTTATAATATAAATATTATAAAACTAATTAGAACAAAAAATAGAAAATTATATATAAAATATATTTCTATTTTTCTAATATATTTTATTTTATATTTTCTATATTCTATATTTTTGTTGTATATAATATATATGAAATGTTTTAGATCTGAGCATTTTTTTAATTTTATATTTATTTATTTTATAATTTTTTTATATATATATATATTATATATTAATTATTTAATTATTACAAAACCGCTCACACAGAAATCACTTTTCAAATCAAGCAGATTTCTGTTGGTCTGTGTGTCAAAAACTAACTAACTAACTTGAACCCATTGCAAAATCTGCATAGGGAACTCTTTCACCCCCTCACGTAATTCCTAATTAAAACCAATGGATTTTGCTGCAAACAGTAAATGTGAGCGAAACCTTTAGGAGATTCTGGTTTCCATTCAGTGAAGTTGGATCAGGATTTATGGTGTCATTTGTCACAGTGAAAATAGTGAATATAACTTGTGCACGTTATTCAGAGTCTTCTGAAGTCATATGATTGATATGCATGAGGAACCAACTCAAATTGAAGCCGTTTTTCAATGCAAACCTCTAAAATCTTAGGGTTAAACACATTGAATAAGAAATGGTGCATTTAGACCCTTGTGCCCTGTTTGACATCACTGAATCCAAACCTCGCTGCTTTTTGCATTGCAACGTGACAAGTGTAAAAAAATGCATGAGATTTGAGAGCTATTTTGTTAATGAACAGCAACTAAAATGTGTGTTTGTTCCTCAAACAAAGCATCGCACGACTTCAGAAGACTTGGAAAATGATGCAAAAAGTCTTGTTATGATGCTTTGAGAATGTCATTTTGCATTCGATCTCCTTTTGGTGTTTGACGGAAGAAGGTCAAATTGGTTTTGGAACGACATGAGCTTGAGTGAATCGGAGAGAATCTTTAGATTACGTGACGGAAAAGACGCGTCTTCGGTCTCCAGCTCCACCAGGCCAGTCTGCCGTTGTTTCCTACAACAAAAGAGCAGATAATAAGCGGGCAGAGGACCAAGTATTACTGTAGAAAATAAAAAGCCGATGTTGTTTTGCAAAAAGCGAAAGTCTCGATTTTTCCCGTCATTAAAACAGGCAGCGCAGGTCCGTCGTGTGCTCAAGCCGGACCTCAGATGGCTCGTCTCCAATTATCTCTTTAAAATACGGTCTGGCCTGACGTGTTTACATCTCACTGTAATGAAATCAGTGCCAGGGACCGCCTGCGCCGAGCCGAGCTCCACAAATGGACTGTTTGATCAGAGCAAATAATGTTACATGTGACCTCTTTAAACCCGCTGTCTGCTCGGTCCGGTCAGGAGCGACCGCTGAGGTCAAACCGGCTGTTTACCCATTAATCTGTACCTACGGAGAAGCGCCGCGGACCCCCGTCGTTTAAGACCATTTATGTCAAATCAGCTTTGTCTGCTCGACTTGAAATAAACTTCTCAACAGGATCAATTCTCTCAATTGTAGAGCAATCTGGGTCTTCGACTGTAAACAGGCCCGTAGGAAGAGAAAACGCAGGTCTTTCTGTGCATTAAGCCCAAAGTATACTTTGTTTTTGTACGCATACGCATCTTTAGATTTTTTTTTTAACTTCCATTTTTTGCGGTATAGCTCTATCCACCTTAACACGTTCATAAGCCGTTTTCTGTGAATGTGCGAGACTTCCGGTTCATTGGCCGCTGTAGGGAAATAGCGAGAAGAACAACAACGTGAATTAAACGGTAAAACGGCAAACCACTGTGTTCATAATTTTGACGTAAATATTCTAGCCTACAAGACTGGTTACTCACAAGTTTAATTCAGAACCATTCAGTATGGCTTTATGGCCCCCCAAAATACCGTACTAACCATGCACAATCTTTTTTTTATAAAAAATGCAAACATGTACAGCCATCTTGCTCACATATGATTGTAGCACCATTTGTGCTGAATACAAAAAAATTACATGTTGGCCAAAAGTTTGTTATAAGTAGCTGAAATAAGCACAAATGTCAGGGCATGTCATCTCAAGGGCCCCAAAATCACCTCAGACCCTAGAGGGTTAAGATTATACATTAAAATAATACGGTAAGACGCACCAGTTTGCAATATCAAGCAGAAAAACGATCGGTCTTGCACAGTTTTTGGAAGCGGATGACACTGGAAGCCTCGCACATAATATTTACAAATTCCTGCTCTTACGGGAAAAATAAGGTGGATATTTATCACTGTTAAAGAATAATTAGCTGGTGAAGTGGATTTACTTATTGTAGTGTTAAATACAGTTATCATGTGCATTGCAATGTTCAAATCAGATGTTGATATTAGTGAGGGGAACATTTTAAAGCAAGCGGTTCATTCATAAACTCGTACGACCTTACGTTCACGCGAAGACAACGAACGCAAGGGGCGGAGCTACAGCGGTCGATGCATGCGCTCTAGAAAGTTTTTTCTTTGTCCAGTGTCTGCGCTGTTTTTCTCCACAAGTTATGACTGCTAAAAATGTTTCTATACTCTTTTAAACTAAAGCTGGGCTCTCTCACACAAGCGCTTCGTCTGTTGTTGTTGTTCAGTCTCTTTAGTTTGGCTTTCTACTGTGAAACAACAGCCTTGGGCCAGTGTTGCCACCTTGTGTAACAACTGATTAGTGCAAAACTAATTCAATGGGCATGAGCAAAATCTGGTGGTAGCGTGTACTTTTCTATTGAAGAAATTTGCGTCATGCGAACCGTATGCATGAAACCGAAGTATACTTTGGGCTTTACTGTTGCGTTATGATGCCGTAATCCCTGAACAAATCCCCCCATTTCAGAAGTATCTAGGCCAAACCTCTGTAAAGCACGAGGTGCCTCTTTTATCAGGATATATTTCATCAGCCGTTCCTCCTTAATCATGATAAACGTGCTTTGGAGTCGTAGATGTAACCGAAAACAAGCATTCGCTGCGATCCTCTGTCCTGACGTATGCCGGTTCGCTCAGCACACATGTCCAGCGCGTGTAACTTACGCTCGTGGATTCCTCGAAAGGGAACATTCAAGATAAGAGTTCAAATGTCTGCTGAAACTAATTTTCCGTCCTGCAGTGTTCGTCGGTCCTGTGAGACGTTTTGTCTTGTTTTGTGTTACTGAACCAAAGCTCTCTACAGACTTTATTTTTGTACAATATTCATTTTATAACTTTTTACAAAATAAATCTTGTCTTTATCATGCTTTTGTGTGCGTTCATGAATGCATCATCAATGCACGAGGTTTAAAATCTAAAAGAACAGTTATTTTATTTATTTTTATTTTATTTAGTCATTTAGCAGACGCTTTTATCCAAAGCGACTTACAAATGAGGACAATAAAAGCAGTCAAAACTAACAAAAGAGCAACAATATATAAGTGCAAATGACAAGTCTCGGTTAGCCTAACGCAGTACACGTAGCAAGGTGTGTATATACAGTATATATATATATACACACATATACAATACATATACACATACATTCATACATACCGACAAACAAACACACACACACACATACATATATATATACATATACACATACATACACACACACATACACATACACATATATATATATACATACATATACACACAAACATATATATATATATATACACACATACACATACATACATACACACACACACACACACACACA
>NW_015505924.1:269239-275654 GCF_001515645.1 Sinocyclocheilus grahami | reverse complement strand
GCAAGAATTGAGCCTTGTGGGACTCCGCATGTCATGGACGTCCACTTAGACTTATGCTCTCCTATAGTCACATAATAACCTCTCCCTTCTAAGTATGACCTGAACCATTTAATTACCATCCCAGAAAGCCCGACCAAGTTTTCCAGTCTCTCTAGTAGTATGTTATGATCGACAGTATCAAACACAGCACTGAGATCTAGTAGTACCAGCACTGATATTTTGCCAGATTCAGAATTTAAGCGAATATCATTTATTATCTTAATGAGTGCTGTCTCTGTGCTGTGATGCGGTCGAAAACCAGATTTAAAATTGTCCAGGTATCCATTTGAGTTTAAGTATTTGTTCAGCTGATTAAAGACTACCTTTTCAATAATCTTTCCTATAAAAGGAAGATTTTTATAGGAATAGATCGAACAATGGATCGAACAATGGATTGAACAATGGATCGAACAATAGATTGAATAGAATGAACAATAGATTGAACAATAGGATGATGGATAGATGGAATGATAGAAAGAACAATAGATAGGTGAAGCTCATTTGCTTGCCTATATAAAGTAAGCATAATCAATAAGGGGTGTACTGAATTTGATCTTTTAATATCACCGTTTTAAATACATTTGAAGTGTTTTTCACCATATTTTGTCACGCTGTTTAGTGATTGAAATATTGCAGTGGGTGCATATAATATGGATTGCAAATGGCCAAAGCTTGCATTTTGTTCACATATCTGTTTTATTCTTTCGAGAGGTGATCTGAATCTTTGCAGCTTGGTAACAGATGGAAAACTGACAGGCTTGTGCAGCAGTTCTATGGATGTTTTGCCCTCCAGGACTTCGAGCCGGTCGGTGTCCTGTTGATTTGTGCTACCTCCCATTAAAACAGTGGGTAGTACAATTCGACTATGAAAAATGCTACCTGTCAAATTATGGTTTATTAACATCTACACCTACCCCCAACCCTAAACCTACCCTTACAGCAATGCAAATACAGTATTATGTGTTATTCAGGGCTATTGTGGCTAGAAGGGAGACAGCTACGGCTGGAAAACAACAATAAATACATTTTTCTAGCTATTAGATTGTGCTTTAGGACCATCTGACGGGCAGGATCAAGTCAAGTCAAGTCACCTTTATTTATTTAGCGCTTTATACAATACTGATTGTGTCAAAGCAACAAAGCAGCTGCGCTACTTTCTGAAACGCATTTAAATGATTTAAACAGCCATTCAGATTTTTGTATTCGCAGTGGTGTTCATCGCAGCACTGAATACTTAAACACTTAATAGGCTATTTATTTTCAAACTTTTTTACATTTTAATGTGGACAACAATATGCCCTAGATATTGTTTGAAAATGTTTTGATTCTTTATTGTTCGGTCGCACTTAAAATTAAGGCTCTATTAGTTAACATTGGTTAATTCCTTAATTAACAAACTGCCAAAGAACAAAATCTTCTAAACATTCATTAATCTTAGGTCATTTCAATATTTAATAACGCATTGTTAAAATCAAGTGTATTATTTAATGAACCCGAGCTAACGTGAACAGTTGTATTTTTTTAACAAAGATGAATAACTTCTGTAGTAAATGTAGCTATTGCTCATTGTGAATGTTAATGCATTAGCTAAGGTTAACTGATGAGATCTTATTGTAAAGTGTTTATAATTCTTTTGCACTTTAATCTGTGTGAAATGTTTTACTTTATAAATTTTTTCTGTATTGCTTTGTTGTATTTAAATGTTCAGTTCCTTTTGTTATAAGAAAAAAGCTGTTAAACCTGTTATACTGTATTACATTTACATTACATTTAGCAGATGCTTTTATCCAAAGTGACTTACAAATGAGGACAAAGCCATCAAAATCAACAAAAGAGCAATGATATACAAGCGCTATAACAAGTCTCAGTTAGCTTAATGTTTTTTTTAAATTATATAATAAAATGAAAACAGATAGAATGAGAATAGAGCAAGCTAGTGTTAGAGGTCTTTTTGGCTTTTGTTTATTGTATAATAAATAAAAAGAAAACAAATAGATAGAATACAAAAAGAATAGAGGAGCTAGTGTTAGTTTTTTTCTTTTTTAAAGAAACCATCAGTTAGTAAACGAATAGAGTGCAAGTCTAAAAGGGGCAAGTTTTTTTTTAAATGATTATATATAAATCGTCAGTTTGTTGTTTTGTACACATGCACACAGACATTATTTCATACACGACATAATCGTGAGATGCAAGAAACATAGACATATGGCAAGAAATCTGTAGACGCGCCCATAACAACAAAATACAAGTCTGTGAAAGTGTTATGACCTCTTTTTTGCAACTACATTTCAATATCGTGATAATACCGTATACCGTGATAAAAGCATTAGCAATTAATCGCAACGTGAAAAGTTGATATCGTTATATGCCTAGTCAGGACACCGGTCACCTGACTCAAAGCTTCGAGTTAACCCTCCAGAGTCTGCAGTCTGTGATTCTGAGAACAGCGTGACAACAAGCCCCAGATATACGATCCACTGAAAGCACTCGGTGACATCACCCGCTCCGGCATTCCCGCATTCCCCGGACCGTAACGGACACTGGGACGCATTTGTTGACATCAGCACTCAGAATAGGCCCCTGGATTAGGCCCCGGCTCTGGGGAAGCTGGGATGCTTCACTCTTCACCACGCTTTTCTGATCGGCAGATGATTTGCTTTCCAGGGTTTCGCAGCTGCAGATCTCCGGAGGATTATTATTCCGAGCGCTATCCAATAACAAAACGAAAATCCCTGGACACGTCCCTCTGTCCCTGCAGGACAGACTCCGGACACAGGAGGCTTGAAGCGGAGGACAACTCAAAATGCATTAGTGGCTCTCTGAGAAACGATAGTGTTTCAAGATCTCGTCTCGTGTTTTAAAAAGCAAAAGCATCCTGTAGGTTAGCCAGAGGGTGCATTCCTTTCGGTTGTAATGAGCGGAGACACATAATCCACATCTACCGCAGCAGCAGCTCGTTCTTCAGCGGTGGCATCATCTTCATCCACCGAGCGTTATTGATGTGCACTTATGCAACCCATCTAAAAGTAGATGTTTACAATCAGAGCATTTCAATTATGCACCTACTTTAAAAAGCCTAAGCTGCTTCAGCATTAGTAATGTGGCCTTATTATTCACGTCCTGTGTGCTTTTCTTTTGCATTTTCTTGTTTTTCAGAGACTAGACTATAATCATGAATCTCATGGAAAAATATACAAAAATTTCACCACCAAAAAAATAAATGAAATGTTAAAAACTTATAAGAAAAACAATAAATAATAAAATCATATATATAAGAAAAAATATAAGGAAATAAATATATAAATTATTTTTTTTTTAAAAACAATCCTGTATATAATTACTGTAATGATTCTTTATTTTAACTGCAAAGTATTGACACGTCATTGAAGTTCTTATTGTACTTTAATTAAATTGCTGATTTAGATAATTTATCATCACTAATTATTTATATTTATTTAAATAATATTTATGTGCCATAAACAGTGTGGCCAAAATAAAACTGAAACAAAAATTTATATATATATAAAAAAAAAAAGTCAGGATACATTACAGTAAAGACGATTTGGAAAGAAAATGTGCTTAATTGTCATGAAAATATCTTTAATGTTTAATATATATATATATATATATTTTTTTTTTCTTAATTCAGATAATGATGACAAGTAAAACAAGTACTAATATGATATATTAATAGGTCAAAACTAATATTAAAAAAATCATATATAAATCAAAAATCAAAATATAAATCAAAAATAATTTGTATCTTTTTTTTTCTTTCTTATCAAATCACACTAAATATTGAACCAACAGAACACAAATCTTCTCTCAAACACAATGAGATCCTGAAGAGCTCGAGCTTTAATAACAAACTAAGTATCTAAAGATTTTTTTCAAATAAATATTTATCGAGCGCAGTGACTCGTGGGGAAGTCGAGGAGCAACACACGGGAAATTCAACGGAAAGGAATGTGTTGTGATAGCGTGACGTCGCGTGTTTACACGCAAGAGCGTCACGCAAACATGTGATCTGACACACCGATACGTACATCTACTGTCATTCAGCTCTGAGCAAAAAAATAATAAATATCCAACTCGATTTACTAAAGCTTGACCGAATGTAAAACACATTTTTGCTTTTTAACCCACAATACCAAAAAAAGACAGAAAAGAGTGAGTTTGTACGAGAAACAGGCCACACATCAGGTTTATTTATAATCTAAAAGACAAAAATACAAAAGAAAAACCAGTCGAAGTATTAAATCAGACAATAATGAATCATCTGTATGAGCTGTAAATGACATTTAGCAAACACTAATTTCTGCTCAGATTCAGACTTGGAACGGTGCGTTTTCACGAGTTTTGGAAAGTGTGTTGGAGAACCCCGACAGAAGTTTCATTCCTCTGAACTCCACAAACTCAGAGTCCGAGTGGAAGAGGAAATCTCCTCAGATCTTGCGTTTCTTCCATTCGGGCTGATCTTCATCGACCTCTTCTTCCTCCTCCTCGGCGAACAGCGGCTCCGGCTGCGTTCTGTCAGAGAAAAACACGTCGTGAGACACGTTCAGATCTCACACACTGCGCTCAATCAACACAAAACATGATCTGCGGCTCTCTGACAGAGAGGATGATGGGAGATTAATCCAGTTCCCTACTTTCAGTCAGATCACTGATTAAAATACAACATCTGCTGTGAGTCACAGAGGAACACAGACACACACACACACACACACACACACACTCACACTCACACTCTCACACTCAGACACTCACACTCAGACACTCACACACACTCACACTCAGACACACTCTCTCACACTCAGACACTCACACACACTCACACACACTCTCACACTCAGACACTCACACACTCACACACACTCTCTCACACTCAGACACTCACACACTCTCTCACACATACTCAGACACACACACACACACACACACTCTCACACTCAGACACTCACACACTCACACACACTCTCTCACACTCAGACACTCACACACTCTCTCACACACACTCAGACACAGACACTCACACACACTCTCTCACACTCACACTCAGACACACACACACACTCTCACTCAGACACTCACACACTCTCTCACACTCGACACTCACACACACTCTCTCACACCCACACTCACACACACACTCTAGTTTCTAGCTAGTTCATGCATTCATGACCTCTAGACTGGACTATTGTAATGCACTGCTAGGTGGTTGTCCTGCATCTTCAATAAACAAGCTACAGATAGTCCAAAATGCAGCGGCTAGAGTCCTTACCAGGTCAAGAAAATATGATCATATTACCCCAATTTTACAGTCTCTGCACTGGCTACCTGTTAAGTTCCGTATCAGTTACAAAATATTATTACGTGCCTATAAGGCCCTTAATGGGTTAGCTCCTGCATCCCTAACTAGTCTTCTACCACGCTACAATCCATCACGCTCCCTAAGGTCACAAAATTCTGGACTTTTGGTAGTACCTAGGATAGCAAAGTCCACTAAAGGAGGTAGAGCTTTTTCACATTTGGCTCCCAAACTCTGGAATAGCCTTCCTGATAACGTTCGGGGTTCAGACACACTCTCTCTGTTTAAATCTAGATTAAAGACACATCTCTTTGGCCAAGCATTCAAATAATGCATCTCATAATCTTTTACTGCAGTCATAATCTTTTACTGCAGTTATATCTAATCAAATGCACATTATTATTCATTAGTTTGGGTTAAACAAATCATTTTTGCTTGGTTGGAACAGCAGCTACGCTAATTATGTTTGTATTTGTTTCTCTGTCTTTTGCCACGGGATTAACATCCCGTGGTAACTAGGATTCACACAAGCTTCAGTCTGGATCCAGAACACCTGAGAAGAGATGATGCAACCCCTCAGAGGACCTCAGATGATGCCAACCCTGAAACAACATACAGAACTACCACATTTTGCTACAAGTTTGATTGCATCATATAATAATTGCTGTTAATATTATTCATCGTCTGTTTTATTACGTCTTATATTGATTTTTCCGTTCTGCTGGTTCGTCTGGTCAGAGGAGAACTGGCCCCCCGACTGAGCCTGGTTTCTCCCAAGGTTTTTTCTCCATTCTGTCACCGATGGAGTTTTGGTTCCTTGCCGCTGTCGCCTCTGGCTTGCTTAGTTGGGGACACTTCATTTCCAGCGATATCGTTGACATGATTGCAAAGATATTATTTAAACTGAGCTGGATGTTGACATCACTGAATTCAATGATGAACTGTCTTTAACTGAAAAATGAGTGTTTACTATTGTCATTTTGCATTATTGACACTATTTTCCTAATTAATACTGTTCAGTTGCTTTGTCACAATCTGTATTGTTAAAAGCGCTACATAAATAAA
>NW_015505924.1:259744-264506 GCF_001515645.1 Sinocyclocheilus grahami | reverse complement strand
GTGAGAGTGTGTGTGTGTGTGTGTGTGTGTGTGTGTGTGTGTGTGTGTGTGTGAGAGAGAGTGTGTGTGTGTGGACACCTGAAGAAGGCAATTACAGCAGCACGACACGAGCAGCACGAGAGTAACAGGATCATTAGCTCTGTGTTCATCACTGCAGTAATGCAGCTCTGCTCAGATCCAGTTACACTAACACACATCTGAGACACCAAACAGCATCATTTTACTGTCCGAAGAGTTTCAATTTCATCAATAGCATCTTTAACGCTTTTAAAACCATCATCTAAAAATGTTTGTTTAATATTTCTTCAAATTATAAACAGGTTTTATAAATTTTTATCAAATGGTTTTATAAATTCAATCTTAAATGTAAAAGTATTGGGTATTTTGTTTGCAAATCATTTTGAGAATGCTCGTTTCTCCATGAACTATAATTAACTAATAATATCTTAAACCGACACGAACTAATCAAATGAAATGCAACCAACAATCCACTGCTGAAATGAACAGAAATTAAACAGAGATTAAAAGCACATTTTGGGGGTGGATGGATAAATAAATACATAAATAAAACTGGAAAACTAAATAAAAATCTTGAATCAGACTAAAACTGATAATTAAAACTGCCCAATGCCAATATGGTCACTGATATATTTCCAAATCTAATTCTTGTGTTACGAATTAAAATAAAAATGTGCAAAACAAAATTGCGATTAATAAAACAGTACTAATTATGACTAATACCAATATGGTCACCAATGTATTTCCACAAATAATTCTTGGAGAATAATAATAAAATAAAATAGAAATAAAGAAACTGTGAAAACAAAATAACATTAATCTTCTTCAAAAAAAAATAAATAATTTTTTCCTTTTTTTAAAGCAAACATGGACAACAAAATAAAAATGTAGAATCAGACTGATGTTGATAATTAAAACAGTGCTAATTATGGCTGAAACCAATATGGAGAGTTTGGGGTCAGAGTGTTTGTTATTTTGGGACGGAGAACATGATCTGTGAGCCGAGGTGTGACACACAGGTGTCAGGTGAACTTCAGTCTTCACACCTGTCTCACCTGCACCTGATCTCCAGCCAGCCGCCCAGATTCTGAGCACATTATACTGCAGCATCACACACACTCTTCAGAAGCAATCCCATCAGGCATCAGTGGAGATATCCACTCAATGCGCCTAATGTCGACAAACGTTGATTGTAACAAATCAATTCAATACTGTAACTGACCAGTAAAAATAGTTCAAATTCTATTCAAACTGTATTGATGATGAAAATATATGATATATTTATTTTTAAGCATATTTTACATTTTATAAAGTGTGTTACTTTGTAAAGAACAATGGAAATTATGGAAATGCTTGTTTCTGTATATGGAATATTATAAAGAAGTGAAAAAAATAATTATAAACTAAATGTTATAAATTAAAAAATTCAAAGCAATTTTAAAAGAATTTAAAAAGATTCATATATATATATACACACACACACGTATCCATGTATTTCCATATATATATTTATATTAATATAATTGATATTATATATAAATATTTTAAATGTATAAACATAACATATTTTTCTTAAAGGGGTCATAGGACGCCAATTTTCCACAAGTTGATATGATTCTTTAGGGTCTTAATGAAAAGTCTGTAACATAGTTCGGTTAAAATTTCTCAATGTTAGTGCAAATAACACCTTTTTTACCCCGTCAAAAACAGCTCTTTTCAGATCAAGCCGTTTTTGTAGTATTTTCCTTTAAATGTTAATGAGCTCTGCTGACTCCGCCCCTCTCTTCCGAGCTGCTCTCAGAGAGACTGTTTACTTTAGCCGCATTCATCGTGAAACTTGCTAATTGGCACATTATTAGGAAAGGCGATTTGCAAAGATTCATTACTAAAACATTATACTCGCTTCTTCTGTAGATGAGGCTGCATCATGAATGATTCACGCAAACATAGATGCATTTATGTAGATCAGGGGAGCATTCCCTTCAGAAACAATGTAATCCACTGCGAGTTCACATGCCGACGGCTCAGAAGTCGGGAGTAAATGACGACTGATATGTTCATTATGACATTCAACAACAGAACACCTCGATCGCTCAGGAGTCATTCTTATCTACATCTGCTCCGGCGGAGAAACAATGGAGGACTGATGACAGTCACTCAGGGCGGAGCTAAGGTAAGACACCAGTCCAGTCTGTACTGAAACGCTACTGTCAATCAAACTATCTGTCGTCGGTTTTGTCCAGGGCGATGTTTTTGACGATAAAGGAGGACAGTGTCCCGCCGTGGGCCGCCACACGACCGCCTCGACCTGCTCCGGGACAGAAGCAGAGATCAGAGCAGAATCACACACAAATCTCCTCCAGCATTCAGAGGCAGCGCTGGGGAACGTTACTTTTAAAAGTAATGTGTTACAATATTACGTTACTCCCTAAAAAAGTAACTAATTAAGTTACTTCTTATGGAAGGTAATGTGTTACGTTACATTTGAGTTACTCTTTAAATCTGGGCAGGGCTTGCTTGCTTGCTTGTTTTTAATATGTGACCCTGCAGCACAAAAGCAGTGTTAAGTGGCTGGGGGATATTTGTAGCAATAGCCAACAATACATTGTATGGGTCACAATTATACATTTCTCTTTTATGCCAAAAATCATTAGGATATTAAGTAAAGATCATGTTCCTTGAAGATATTTAGTAAATCTCCTACTGTAAATATATCAAAACTTAATGTGTGATTAGTAATATGCATTGCTAAGAACTTCATTTGAACAACTTTAAAAGATGATTTTCTCAATATTTTGATATATTGTCCTATCCTAACAAACCATACATCAATGGAAAGCTTATTTATTCAGCTTTCAGATGATGTGTAATTTCAGAAAATTGACCCTTATGACTGCTTTTGTGGTCCAAGGTCACATATAATAAAATTCAGAGGGAGCGTTGGAGAAAGTTACTTTTAAAAGTAATGCGTTACAATATTGCGTTACTCCCTAAAAAAGTAACTAATTAAGTTACTTCGTTACTTTTTATGGAAAGTAATGCGTTATGTTACTTTTGAGTTACTTTTTAAATCTGGGCAGGGCTTGCTTGCTTGTTTTTAATATAATAAAATTATTCTTTTACGAATGCAAAAGCCCTTTCTCACCAAAAGTGGATTTGATGCGAATTCGATTTGAATGTAAATTCTGGTCTGTACAGTAGAGGGCGCCGCTCAAACTAACTACATGAAGAATATGACGCAGGAGAAGAAAGTTCAACACTATTCAGCAATAACACAAATCAAACACAGATGTGTCATTTTTGCTTAGTATGATTGCATTATTAAAAGAGCCATTCCATTTCAGTTTATTTACTGTGAGGTTTGTGATTTTTGGTACTGAAACTTGGGATGCGTCAATACAATAAAAAAATTGATTTGTACTTTTCTATAAATAAACATTAATAATTTATTTATGAATTATTAATTTATTAGTTAATAATAATGTATTAATTTATTTATATAGCTGATACATTTTATATTCATAATTACAACATCATAAATTTATTATATTATAAATATATAGTCATTTTTTACAAATATAAAAAAATACAAAGACTATATATAAATTAATTTATTATTATTAATTTATAAATTAATATACAAAGTGAATTATTCTGTATTAATATACAAATATATTACATCTGTGGAAACTGTGATACATTTTATATTCATAATTATATTTAATATTATAAACATATATTCATATATAATATTTTATGTATATTAATATATATTATTTATAAAAATAAATAAACATTTATATGAATAGATAGACAGACAGATAGATATTTATTTTATTCTCCCAGAATTCACCAAACTAACTGGACTAATGTTGGTTTATAGTTATTGATAAACATATATTAAAGAAAAATATAACAAATAAAGATTTTTTTTTAATCATTTTTGAGCCTTTATTCCTGCAGGATTCAATGTCACTTCCTAGATGTGTCAAATTTAAGGGATGCAGCATTTTTTAACAGTGGAAACATTGTGCAGGACAAAACTGCACGCAAAAATATGGGCCCAGATTATGAAAAAAAAATGTTGACAATCATCATGAATATGTAACAGATAGAATGAGGGATTTGTGTCTGTGATGCTTTAGAAACGTCACCTGGTCCGGACACGGGCGGCTCGGGTTTGTGGGATCTGACCGGATCCAGTCGGTCCTTCTCCAGCTGCTTCCGGGTGCTGCGCTGCCGGGCCTCACGAAACATGGGCAGAGCGTGAGCTGCCAGAAACACACAACAATCAGATGAAGCGCACTAACACAGAGTACTACGCTCCTCACAGCAACCTGTTGATTAAAGTGCCCACATTTCACAGTCGCCACACACAACCCAAATAAAGTGTGTCTGTGGTGCTTGTGTGTATATGTGTGTGTGTGTGTGTGTGTTTGACTCCGGGGTCACGAGGAAAGAGCGAGTGATTTTCCATTCAGGAGTTGTGCCGATTCCTCTCACGCTACATTAAGCAAAAAGGTTAGCGGTGACACATGGACCTCAGTGGTCTATCATCCGGATTCACGTCACCTCAATTTTCCATCGCTATTTCCTGGGGTTCGACGGGACTGACGCTCTCATGGCAAACGCGTGGCTGCTGAGTGTGTCACGCGCTAATGGCATCGTGACCCTCGGGTGAGACACAATCCGATGGAAAGCACTCACTCCGTGCAAACACACACACACACACACACACTCACAC
>NW_015505924.1:255952-259356 GCF_001515645.1 Sinocyclocheilus grahami | reverse complement strand
CACCCACCCACAGACACACAGACAGACAGACAGACAGACAGACTCACTGACTCACACACAAACTCACGCTCGCTCACACACACACACACTCACAGACAGACAGACACACACACACACACTCATTCACAGACACACAGACAGACAGACAGACAGACAGACTCACTGACTCACTCACAGACACACACACAAACTCACGCTCAGTCACGCTCACACACACACACAAACTCACACTCACTCTCACACACACACACTCACAGACAGACAGACAGACAGACACACACACACACACATTCACAGACAGACAGACAGACAGACAGACACACACACACACACACACAGAGACAGACAGACTCACTGACTCACACACAAACTCACGCTCGCTCACACACACACACACACACACTCACAGACAGACAGGCACACACACACACACTCATTCACAGACACACAGACAGACAGACAGACAGACAGACTCACTGACTCACTCACTCACACGCTCACACACACACACACACACACACACACAAACTCACACTCGCGCTCACACACACTCACACTCACACACACATACACACACACACACACAACGCAGGCTGCTTAATGGGTGTGTGACAGTCTGACAGAGAAGAGAGAATAGAGGTGTCGCTTTGTCTAATTAAATACTAAATCTGTCTTTAGTAATTATATCAGCTGAATGACTTTTGCTTTACTAATAGCAGTGCAATAATCAAAAAATAATAATATAAAATTTAATATTACATTATATAATTATATACATGCATAACTATATACATAAACGTATATATTAATGTAATATTAATATATTATAATATTTGCCATAATTAAATAATAATAATAATATTTTAAAAAATTAATTATAAAATGATAAATTATTTAAATAAAAATGTATATATTAATTTAAAATGAATATATTATATTATTGATATTATACTGCCCATAATTAAATAATAATAATAATAATAATAATTAAAAATGATAATAGATTAATTTGCAATAATGAAATCTGACCGTCTATACAGAAAGTCACATGGTCAGTGACAACAACAACAACAAAAGTAGTATCTTCTGCTCACCAACACGGCATGTGCTTGATCAAAAATATAGTAAAAATTGTGAAATATTATTACAAATAAAAATAGCTGTTTTCTGTGTTAATATCTGTTAAACTGTAATGTATTTCTGTGATGCGCAGCTGTATTTTCAGCATCATTACTGCAGTCTTCAGTGTCACATGATCTTCAGAAATCAGTATAATATGCTGATCTGCTGCTCCAGAAACATTTCTGATTATTATCAATGTTGAAAACAGGTGTGCTGCACAATATTCTTGTGGAAACCGTGATGCATTTTATTTTTCAGGATTCAGATGAACAGAAAAGTTCAAAAGAGCAGCATTTATTAGAAATAGAAACATTATATGTCTCTTTTGTGAGTGTTGGCGTATATGAGGATATATATGCAAATGTATTGATCAGGTCACACTCACGGGTGATGATGTAATCTTGTGTCAGCGTCTCGGCGTGTTTCTCCTTCCTCTTGCTCTTGACCACACACAGCATCGCACCTCTGAAGAACAAACAACACACAAAAAAGGATATCAGCTTCTAAAATAAGAGAAAGCATGCTTTAAAATAAGCTAAACAACTAAAGACCAACACAGCAACTTCCACAATGTTTCTTATTTTAATTAATTCCCTAAACAACTGTTTTTTTTTTTTTTTAAAGAAAACCTGAATTCTCATCAACAAACATGCATTACATTTTTTTTTTTTACTTTTTAATAATAAAAGAAACAATTAGGATATCAGCTTCTAAAATAAAACCTGGATACATGAGGGAATTTTAAAAGTGATTTTTAGACCTGGAAAATTCATGGAAATTTAGAAACATCCTAAAACATCCTGACAATCTTAAAAAACGAACTGGAAATCTGAATTGGAGAATTGTTATTATTATTATATCAATTAATTATATTAGCACTCCTAGTTTTAGTTAAAAACATAAAAGCATTTGCATGATCACTATCGTGCAAACATGCTGTATTGAAAAGAAATGCATGAAAATTCATGGAATTTAAAAAAAAAATTATATTTACATGTGTGATTTTCAGATAATGGAAATTAGTGAACTTCTTAAAATGTCATGGTAATTTCTATAAATATAAATATTCTAGTCATGACAAGTTCTAAAATATTTTTTCGGGTATAAATTGCTATTTGAGTAAATAATAATAATAATAATAAACATGAACTAAAGGAAAGCTGAATTAAGTAATTTAATTATTATTATTATCTGTATTATTTTAATATATTATCACCCCTAGTTTAAGAAGAAAAAATTTATTAAAACAATAATAATAATAATGTTATTATAATTATATATATTTCACAGAATTCTCTGTGTTTAAAGGTGATTTCTAAACCTGGAAAAGTCATGGAAATTAATACACATCTTTAAAAGTTATGGAAATTTCTATTATAAATATATTTTTCTAATATGTTATTATAAGTATAAATATATATTCTTGTTATATCAAGCTCTAAAATACTTTACCAAGTAGAAATAGTTATTCGTGAGTAAAAAAAAATAAGCAGAAACTACTGGAAAATGTAATATGTTTAATATTTTAATTTGATATTAATTATTTATGTTACATTTTATATAGAGTGGCATGCGAAAGGTTGGGAACCCCTTGCAGAATCTGTGAAATTGTGAATAATTTTAACAAAATAAGAGAAATCATACAAAATGCATGTTATTTTTTTATGTAGTACTGTCCTGAGTAAGATATTTTACATAAAAGATGTTTACATATAGACCACAATTATTAAAATAACCCCCTTCAAAAGTTTGTGAACCCTTGGTTCTTCATACTGTGTGTGTCACCTGGATGATCCACGACTGTTTGTGTGTTTTGTGATGTTTGTTCATGAGTCTCTTGTTTGTTCTGAACAGTTAAACTGAGCTCTGTTCTTCAGAAAGATCCTCCAGCTCCTGCAGATTCTTCAGGTTTCCAGCATCTTCTGCAGATTTCAACCCTTTCCAGCAGTGACTGTAGGATTTTGAGATCCATCTTTTCACTCTGAGGACAACTGAGGGACTCAAACACAACTATTAAAACAGATTCAAACATTCACTGAGGCTCCAGAAGGAAACATGACGCATTAAGAGCAAGAGAAAACTTTTGAATTTTGATTTTGAAGAGGATGAAGATGAAGATGTCCAAATTTTTCTTTGGGGTTTTTTTTTGGTTGGGATTTTTTTCCCCATTTAGTTTTGCCCTTCAGAAGCATCTCAGAAGACGAAATAAGTCAAATTTACCTTGATCTTCAAATTAAAGGTGCAATAGGTGATTGTCTTCAGAAACATTTTTTGTTATGCTG
>NW_015505924.1:253557-255847 GCF_001515645.1 Sinocyclocheilus grahami | reverse complement strand
AGGTTCAAACATTCACTGATGCTCCAGAAGGAAACACGACGCATTAAGAGCAAGAGAAAACTTTTGAATTTTGATTTTGAAGAGGATGAAGATGTCCAAATTTTTCTTTGGGGTTTTTCTTTGGTTGGGATTTTTTTCCCCATTTAGTTTTGCCCTTCAGAAGCATCTCAGAAGACGAAATAAGTCAAATTTACCTTGATCTTCAAATTAAAGGTGCAATAGGTGATTGTCTTCAGAAACATTTTTTGTTATGCTGGTTGAAAGTCTCTTCACATCCCGATAGCAATCATTAAGTTAAGTGGTCTAAATGTATTTGTCTGTATTTATATATTCTGTGGAAGGCGTAGGATCAAGAAATGTTCGTCCAATCAAAACGCTCGGTTCGAGTGTTTTAATATGCTTTCCTACCTGCCTGTCAACGTATGTATTAGCATACATAGTCTCATAGTCTGTGAGCGTAAATGCGTTAAGGGGGCGTGGCTTAGGACGGCGATTGCAGGGATTGTGGGACGTTCGCTTTCAGTGCTATCAGGCTAAAGTTATTATTATTACTATCATTTTCCAAGATCTCCTACTGCACCTTTAATGCGTCGTGTTTCCTTCTGGAGCATCAGTGAATGTTTGAACCTTTTTTAATAGTTGTGTTTGAGTCCCTCAGTTGTCCTCAGAGTGAAAAGATGGATCTCAAAATCATACAGTCACTGCTGGAAAGGGTTGAAATCTGCAGAAGATGCTGGAAACCTGAAGAATCTGCAGGAGCTGGAGGATCTTTCTGAAGAACAGAGCTCAGTTTAACTGTTCAGAACAAACAAGAGACTCATGAACAAACATCACAAAACACACAAACAGTCGTGGATCATCCAGGTGACACACACAGTATGAAGAACCAAGGGTTCACAAACTTTTGAAGGGGGTTATTTTAACAATTTCAGCAATTTTTTTGTCTATATGTAAACATCTTTTATGTAAAATATCTTACTCAGGACAGTACTACATAAAAAAATAACATGCATTTTGTATGATCTCTCTTATTTTGTTAAAATTATTCACAATTTCACAGATTCTGCAAGGGGTTCCCAAACTTTCGCATGCCACTCTATATAAAATGTAACATAAATAATTAATATCAAATTAAAATATTAAACATATTACATTTTCCAGTAGTTTCTGCTTATTTTTTTTTACTCACGAATAACTATTTCTACTTGGTAAAGTATTTTAGAGCTTGATATAACAAGAATATATATTTATACTTATAATAACATATTAGAAAAATATATTTATAATAGAAATTTCCATAACTTTTAAAGATGTTTATTAATTTCCATGACTTTTCCAGGTTTAGAAATCACCTTTAAACACAGAGAATTCTGTGAAATATATATAATTATAATAACATTATTATTATTATTGTTTTAATAAATTTTTTCTTCTTAAACTAGGGGTGATAATATATTAAAATAATACAGATAATAATAATAATTAAATTACTTAATTCAGCTTTCCTTTAGTTCATGTTTATTATTATTATTATTATTTACTCAAATAGCAATTTATACCCGAAAAAATATTTTAGAACTTGTCATGACTAGAATATTTATATTTATAGAAATTACCATGACATTTTAAGAAGTTCACTAATTTCCATTATCTGAAAATCACACATGTAAATATAATTTTTTTTTTTAATTCCATGAATTTTCATGCATTTCTTTTCAATACAGCATGTTTGCACGATAGTGATCATGCAAATGCTTTTATGTTTTTAACTAAAACTAGGAGTGCTAATATAATTAATTGATATAATAATAATAATAATAATAATAATTCTACAATTCAGATTTTGAGTTCATTTTTTAAGATTGTCAGGATGTTTTAGGACGTTTCTAAATTTCCATGAATTTTCCAGGTCTAAAAATCACTTTTAAAATTCCCTCATGTATCCAGGTTTTATTTTAGAAGCTGATATCCTATTTTGTGTGTTGTTTGTTCTTCAGAGGTGCGATGCTGTGTGTGGTCAAGAGCAAGAGGAAGGAGAAACACGCCGAGACGCTGACACAAGATTACATCATCACCCGTGAGTGTGACCTGATCAATACATTTGCATATATATCCTCATATACGCCAACACTCACAAAAGAGACATATAATGTTTCTATTTCTAATAAATGCTGCTCTTTTGAACTTTTCTGTTCATCTGAATCCTGAAAAATAAAATGCATCACGGTTTCCACAAGAATATTGTGCAGCACACCTGTTTTCAACATTGATAATAATCAGAAATGTTTCT
>NW_015505924.1:242408-252997 GCF_001515645.1 Sinocyclocheilus grahami | reverse complement strand
ATACTGTGTGTGTCACCTGGATGATCCACGACTGTTTGTGTGTTTTGTGATGTTTGTTCATGAGTCTCTTGTTTGTTCTGAACAGTTAAACTGAGCTCTGTTCTTCAGAAAGATCCTCCAGCTCCTGCAGATTCTTCAGGTTTCCAGCATCTTCTGCAGATTTGAACCCTTTCCAGCAGTGACTGTATGATTTTGAGATCCATCTTTTCACTCTGAGGACAACTGAGGGACTCAAACACAACTATTAAAACAGGTTCAAACATTCACTGATGCTCCAGAAGGAAACACGACGCATTAAGAGCAAGAGAAAACTTTTGAATTTTGATTTTGAAGAGGATGAAGATGTCCAAATTTTTCTTTGGGGTTTTTCTTTGGTTGGGATTTTTTTCCCCATTTAGTTTTGCCCTTCAGAAGCATCTCAGAAGACGAAATAAGTCAAATTTACCTTGATCTTCAAATTAAAGGTGCAATAGGTGATTGTCTTCAGAAACATTTTTTGTTATGCTGGTTGAAAGTCTCTTCACATCCCGATAGCAATCATTAAGTTAAGTGGTCTAAATGTATTTGTCTGTATTTATATATTCTGTGGAAGGCGTAGGATCAAGAAATGTTCGTCCAATCAAAACGCTCGGTTCGAGTGTTTTAATATGCTTTCCTACCTGCCTGTCAATGTATGTATTAGCATACATAGTCTCATAGTCTGTGAGCGTAAATGCGTTAAGGGGGCGTGGCTTAGGACGGCGATTGCAGGGATTGTGGGACGTTCGCTTTCAGTGCTATCAGGCTAAAGTTATTATTATTACTATCATTTTCCAAGATCTCCTACTGCACCTTTAATGCGTCGTGTTTCCTTCTGGAGCATCAGTGAATGTTTGAACCTTTTTTAATAGTTGTGTTTGAGTCCCTCAGTTGTCCTCAGAGTGAAAAGATGGATCTCAAAATCATACAGTCACTGCTGGAAAGGGTTGAAATCGGCAGAAGATGCTGGAAACCTGAAGAATCTGCAGGAGCTGGAGGATCTTTCTGAAGAACAGAGCTCAGTTGAACTGTTCAGAACAAACAAGAGACTCATGAACAAACATCACAAAACACACAAACAGTCGTGGATCATCCAGGTGACACACACAGTATGAAGAACCAAGGGTTCACAAACTTTTGAAGGGGGTTATTTTAACAATTTCAGCTATTTTTTTGTCTATATGTAAACATCTTTTATGTAAAATATCTTACTCAGGACAGTACTACATAAAAAATAAGATGCATTTTGTATGATCTCTCTTATTTTGTTAAAATTATTCACATTTTCACAGATTCTGCAAGAGGTTCCCAAACTTTCACATGCCACTGTATATATAGCGTGAAAGCCTTTCTTCTGCTTGTCAACAGGACGTGACTTTGATGTAAACGTGCAGACAATTGATTCTGCTCTCAGTCGACACTAATGGAGTCATTTTGTTGAGTTTCCTCGCTTCAGTCGTTCAGTTCAATCAGTCCAAACCCGGCTGGAATCATTACTGAACAAACACAGACGGATAAACAGGGAAGAGTGTGAAGCGGGACTGAGACGGACAGCAAAGCAACTGCACCTCTGACTCTTGACCGGGTCGTAGTAGACCTTCGCCAGGCCGTTCCCCGTCCCGACCATGATCTGATTCAGCTTGGGATGCCAAAGACAGCGGACGACGCTCTGAAACAACAGCAGATGAGAACTCATTATTTGAGCAGGAAGTCAGCATAAAGCAATGGCAGAGGAAAAGACTGCGTCTAATATCTCTCTCCGTCCGGCTCATCTCCAGTTGACTATATTTGGATCTGGATCTCAAAGACTCGCTGTGACGAATGGGCCGCTGCCAGGGCCGTGTGTGAGGATTTGTGTGTGAGACGGAGGAACAGACTCCTGAATAACTGCAATCACATGCATGCAGCGCACGTCTATATGATGACGGTTTATAGTGAGCACATCCAGAAAGGACAAAAGAGCACCATTAAAGTCAGAAAAACACCAAAAAGGCTTGTGACTGGTGAAAGTCCAACCCAACAAGCAGATTAATATAATATCATTTAAAACAGTAGTAGTAGTAGTGGTAGTAATAGTAATAATTATTATTATTGTTGTATATTTGCCATAATGACATATTATCATTATTATTCAAAAGTTCTATGTAAGATATAATCTACAAATATAATATATAATATAATAAATATAAAAAATTAAATCAATAAGTAGAATAAAAGTGATAATATATTTGTTTGCAATTATGAAACATTAATGAAACATAATATTTATCATAATAACAATTATTTAATAATTTATAAAAATAATAAAAGTTTGGATCAAATGAGGGTAAGTGAATAATGATCATGATCACTGTTATGCAAACATGCTGTAATGAAACGTAAGAAAATACCTCAAAATAAAATAAATATAAATAAATGAAATAAAATAAATATAGGTTTGGATCAAAATGGGAAAAGTAGAAGACGTCATCACTGTCATGCAAATAAAGCACTGACAATAAAAGTGTATGAAAATACCACAAAATAAAACAAATAAAAAAATGTTTAAAAAATAAACAAAGAACTGAAAAAATAAAATAAAATAAAGGTTTGGATCAAAACGAGGGGAAAATATGTCACCACTGTCATGCAAACATGCTGCACTGAAATGCATGGAAATAAATAAAATAAATAAATAAAAAATAAAATAAACATCATTGTCATGCAAACATGCTGTATATAAAATAAAATAAAATAGGTCAGGATGAAAATGAGCGTAAGTAAATAATGACGCTGTACAGGAAAACCAAAAGAATAAGCAGCAGGTATTGGGAGTCCAAATGCACTTTAAGAATGATCTCTTGAGATGAGTTAACAGCACAAGAGGAGCATAATAAATCATGCTATGTCCAAGAAACTCTTTCCAAACAGATCTTGCGGTGTATGCAGTGTTGAGATCAGGAAAGACCTGTGGAGGCATGGGGGTGAAATCTGCTTAGCCTCCAGCTGTTCAGCGCCGGGCTCGTTTCTGCCTGAATCCTCCAGCCGGACTGCGTTAAGCCTGCCTGACCTAGAATCCGGCTTTAGACCCTCTCCCTCCCCCAGGACCGTAGCAGGGGTTTCTCTGGCCCTTATTGACTTAACGGGATGTACGGGGTTAATCCGTCTCTATGGGCATGTGGCCGAGTAATTGATTATTTAGAGAAGATCTGGAAGATTTGGCTGCGGATCTGAAATGCGCTTCCAGCTGAGCCTTTTTTGGCCGAATACAAACGTTATCTCCTTTAGTCGCTCCATTACCTTGCAGATACTGTATCATTGGGTTTAGATCGTGCACATCTGTATATCTGACCTCTCCATTACTCTTAATCGTGCCATACAGAGACCCTGGGTAAGGAAAGCAAACATCAGGACAAGCAACACATGGGAACTGTCGAAAATAGCGATATATGCATGCATCTACAGCTGTTCATCATGTGCCAGAGAAACAAACACTCACAATGCACAGTATTTATGTGCAGCTCAAATGTTTCTACAAGCACTAGGAGGAATGATAATAATGGCGATGTGAGCGAATCAGATGTTTCTTGAGCACATTCACTGCGGTTTTGGCAAAGACTGAAGTGACATTTCAGCATCATATTCAATCTTCCATCTTTTCTAAACAAAATAAGCTGTTTACTGACTGGATGAGTGTGTGCCAAACTCAACCCAACATGGCGCCCATTCACCCAGGAGACACAAGGATGCTTTCACGTCACACAATAAAAAAATTAATAAATATAAACAAACAAATAAATAAAAAAGTAGCAATAATAATAATAAGATGATTCTATTTTTACTTAATAATGGAATTATATTTACATACATAGATACGTATACAGTATACACACATATAAAATATACATAAAATTATATGATATATAATTATATACTATATCTATAAAATAATTCACTTTTAATTTAAATGTAATATATAAACAAAGTATATACCATGCAAGATACATAAAATCATTCATTTAAGAATGACTATATATTAATTTGCAATAAATAATAATAACAACAAATCAATATTAATTTAAATTAAGAAAAATAAAATAGATATAATAATAATAACAGTAATAACAATAATTTAACTACATTGCAACCAAACACAAGGTCACTTTCACGTCACAGTTTGATTTGTTTTGTTGATGTAAAAGGGGTTTTTCAACTCCGATTCAAACCAGTGAAAAGATATGCAATGAAATAAGGTTTAGACTAAAAAATACACTTGCGGACGCAGGAGAAAAGGGGTGAAAACAGACTAAGACAGGAAGGTCACCTGGAGTCTGTCTTAACATTAACAAGCTTTTAGCACAAAGTTTATATTTTAGTTCTAGGTTTAGTCTTTCTGTGCAAGTCCAGAGCACGACTTGTTTCGTAGCACCGCTCAGAGAAAACTTCAAAGACACTTAAATAAATACTATATTGCTTCAATCTGAGGAGCACTGGATCTGATTTAGTTTTCTGAAAATTGTTAGCGTAACAGTGGTAAGAGATACTGTACTTCCTAAAGATGTAACTCAAAGAAAGCATATATAGGGAAAGCAACAGTGGTCCCAGAATAGACCCCTGGGGAACACCACATACTAAAGAGGCTGACATGGAGGAAAAATTTTCTATATTCACAGCAAATGTCCTATCCTTTAATAGGAGGCAAACCACTCTGAGAAACCTACAAAGACACTTAAAATAAACACTATCACTTCAATCCCAGCAGCACTGGATCTGTTTTAGTTTTCGGACATCAAGGCACATTCCAAATGTCACTGGAAAATTAAATTTAAAAACGGTCAGTGTAACAGTAGTAAGAGATATTGTACTTCTGAAAGATATAATTTAAAGGAAGTATATAAAAGGAAAACAACAGTGGTCCCAGAATCGAACCATGGGGAACACCACATACTAAAGGGGCCAGCTTGGAGGAAAATTTGCTTTATTCACAGCAAATGTCATGTCCTTTAGACAGGAGGCAAACCACCCTGAGATACCTACAAAAAACACTTAAACATTATAATACTTCAGTCTGAGCATTCCCGGATCGGTTTTAGTTTTCGGACATACAGTCGCATTCCAAATGTCACTGGAAAATAAAACTAAAAATCGTCAGCGCAACAGCGGTAAAAGATACTGTACCTCCGAAAGATGAACCTCAAAGGAAGCATATATAGGGAAAACAACAGTGGTCCCAGAATCGAACTCTGGGGAACACCACATACTACAGGGGCCGAAAAACATCCTATATTCACAACAAATGTCCTATCCTTTAGAGAGGAGGCAAACCACTCTGAGATACCCACAAAGACAGTTAAATAAACACTATATCACTTCAATTCAAGCAGCACTGGAGCAGTAGGCGTCCTGGAGGACGCACGTCTCACCTGGTTTTTGCACCTTGTGAAAAAGTCAGCAAAGCTGAGAACCACCCCTGGAGTATTTACTCTTTCCAGCCTGGAGATGTGTCTATGTCCCGGCACAGAGCGCGACCCTGCTGCGGGGTTACGGCCTGTGTTTACACTTGAATGATTGGTAGCTCTTCCTGTCACAGGACGGCCTGGTGCTGCACTTCATAAAGACAGCACTTAAATTCTTCAGCCGTCTTGCGCTGGATAAACACTGTAAACAGCTCCTCGTCAGGTCAGCTATAAATAACTTTAGTCTTCTGGACGGGCCAAAGTTTTTTCAGCGAACAAGAGCCATCCACCACTGCTAACGTGATTCTACCGATGCCGGACATAAATGATGGGGGTATTTTGCAGTTTGGCAGAATAAATCAGTATTTATCGTCATTGTTTGGAAAAGAGAAGCTCGCACATATTGCCTAATGTCTTAGTTAATGCTTCATAATATTAAAGAAAAATAATATTATTATTTAGATGAAAATTATTAAAAATGACAAAAAGTTGATGTGACACGCTATTCATTTAGGATAAAATATTATAGTTGTCCCGACAATCTTGTGAAAATACAACACAATCAAATAATTATTGCAGATTTCTGTATAAATAAATAAATAATTAAATTAGATTCAATTCTATAATTTTTGAACTGGTAAACAATCAATCAAACAATTAATTAGTGCAGATTAATAATAATTATGTGTGTGTGTGTGTATATATATATATATATATACACATATATATACACATACACACACATATACACCAATAATGAAATGTCAGATTAATTTATATATAAAATATTATGAAATAAATGTACAAAATTAATATTTAAAATTTTGTTAATTTGCAATAATGATAAACAAATTAATGAAAATATAATGAAAATTAATTTGCAATTATACCAGATGTAATTCTTCAGTGAAGCTCTAAATGAGAAATTTTTGAATATGTGTGAGCTGCTTTTTTCAAGAGCAATGGATGCTGATTCATTCTGCCAAACTCCAAGACAACTGGAAGAAGGATGATATACTACTACTACCACTAATAGCAAAATGCACCAATCCAAAACATTATTTTCTTTAACAGTAAAAAAAAAAAAAGTGTTTAGTTTTTTTTTTTGGACAATGTCTGTGATTCATCACACAAAGAATATTATGTACTTCGGATTAATGCTACTGCTGCTGCTCCGTGGTTTCTGTGCTGCATGTATTCAGTGTGCTGGACGTCAACATCTGCATTATGCCATCCTGTCAGCTTCAAGACAAGATGGAGAGAATAAGCCTTTACGCTGTTCTGACTAGAGCCGGAGCGCTGGGACTGAGAGAAACCCACTCAACAGCACATTTGATCACAGATGGACACGGGAGCTTTGAGCCATCACTCAGAAAAGAGCTCCCAGACCCACTTCACTCGCTTCAGACGAATCCAGCTCTCAGGAGCGCTGGGATGCTTGTCGAGGTCACGCTTGTGTCATTCCAGCAAATGGATGGAGGAAGACAACGTTCCCTTCACTTCCACAGGGACGAATGAACAGGCGGAAGTTTCACTTCATGTCTGCAGTTGCACAAGTAATCTAACAGTACAGCATTTACCAAGTAATGTAAGACTGGACAGAGTTTCCATTACTAGAGAAAATCATATTATTTGGACGCCTCGGTTCTCTCAGTTCTAGATACTGTAACAATGTACATAACCGGAGCTGCCAGTACATGCACATCTGACAATCAAATAAACAAAGAAATATAGCAGATTAATTATACTATATTCATTTGAAATGATATAATAATAATACTACGATTAAAACAAAGCATAATATATTCAGATTAATGTAACAGTAATAATAAATTACACACACACTCACACACATATACAGTATATATATATTATATATATACACACATACAGTATATATTAGTATTTTTATATGCATATATATATATATATATATATATATATGCATATTCCAACGGATTCAATATATTTGAGCATTTAAAACCCACAAATGCAGCTGTCAAGGTCAATGCAGAACAGCGGTGGGCGGAATGAATAAAATCATATGAATAATTTTATATCAAATTAAAGGAACACTCCCCTATTTTTGAAAATAGGCTCATTTTCCGACTCCCCTAGAGTTAAACAGGTGAGTTTTACCGTTTTCGAATCCGTTCAGCCGATCTCCGGGTCTGGCGGTAGCACGTTTAGCTGTAGCTTAGCATAGATCATTGAATCTGATTAGACCGTTAGCATCTCGCTCAAAAATGACCAAAGAGTTGCGATACGTTTCCTATTTAAAACTCGACTCTTCTGTAGTTACGTCGTGTACTAAGACCGACGGAAAATGAAAAGTTGTGATTTTCTCGGCCGATATGGCTAGGAACTATACTCTCATTCCGGTGTAATAATCAAGAGACTTTGCTGCCGTACCATGAGTGCAGCAGGCGCAGTGATATTACGCAGCGCATGAAAGTAGTCCCCAGCACGCTCCCTGTGCAAGCAGGTGGCCACGCTGGTTATGTTGACGGAAGTTAGCCTATTTTCAGGCGCTGCTTGTGGTTCCATCAAACCCGTCGTTTCATCACAATTTCACCATTTAGTTACTTGTATATCATTGCTCTTTTGTTAGTTTTGATTGCTTTGTCCTCATTTGTAAGTCGCTTTGGATAAAAACTAAAGTGAAATAACTGAACATAAACAATAAAGCCTGAGAAAAATGCTCATTTTAGAACAAAATTTCAAACGGCACTTAGAGGCTTTTGCATCTGAACTCTTCATATATATATATATATATATATATTTATTTATATATTAGTGCTGTAAAATGATTAATTGTGATTAATCGCATCCAAAATAAAAGTTTTTGTTATATGTGTGTGTACTGTGTATATTTATTATGTATCTATAAATACACACACATGCATGTATATATTTAGAACATATTTTCTTATATTTTATATTAAATATAAATATATTTAATATATAAACATAACATATTTTTCTTAAATGTATACATACATGTGTTTTTACTTATGTATACATAATATAATATACACAATATGTAAAAAAAACTTTTATTCTAAATTAGATTAATCATTTGACAGCACTATATATATGTTTTTTTCCCCCCTGTCTCATATAGCCAGTCCTAATACAGACAGAAAGCAGCGGCGGGTCTGACCTCCTCGTGATGCGAGAGTTACTCCGTCGTAAGAGAAAGTGAGGCAGGTCGTGTCGGATCCGGCGGCGTGAGCCTGGCGGCAGTGGAACTTCGTGTGAACCTGAAAAACACAACCAAAGCACACATAAGAGACGCAGGAGCAGCTTTCAACACGTCTGGATGAGCAGAGGCCAGACCTGCGCTCCATTAACACTCACACAGAGCTCTGCTCAGCCCAAACGCTTTCCATCTGCAAAACCACACTCCAGTCTGGGAAACATTCGCCATTCGTTTCTCACATTCAACACCAACACAAGGATTGAGGAGGAGTATATAAGCCAAAAACCCCTTTTCAGCACTTCTTCTGAACAGAGACCCTCCTGTACCCTCCTGTCTGTTCAATTACTGGACCACCGAGTCTTCAGCCTCAACAGCTCGTTACATGAGAGAGTGACGAGATCTGAATGATTTCTCTGAGGATCTAATGCAGCTCAATGAAGAGCTCCAACACCAATATATATCAGACGCATTTATTGTGTGTGTGTGTGTGAGGTTTTGATACTTTTATTAGCAGAATAGTTGAAAGCTGAGAATAGAATAGAATAGAAAATGTAAATACAAATAAAATAAATGACAAAATGAAATGAAGTAATTTCAATAAATATGAAACAAAATCATAAATTAAAATAAAACAATAAAATGAAAAAGATGACATAAAATTTTAAATAAAGATAAAAAATATAAATGAATTAATTAATTCAAAATAAAAAAAATAAATGAAAAAAAACCCAAGTAAATAAATACATGAAATAAAATCATAAATTGAAATAAATAAATAAAATGAAATAAACTGGAGTAAAAAATAATTTAATTAGCAGATGAAATAAAACCACAAAAAAATGAAAATAAATATATAAATAAAATAAAATTAATTAAATAGTTTGAAATAAAAATAAAATAAATGAAAATAAATAAAGGGTTGAAACAAAACTATAAATTTAAATAAATAAATACAAATTAAATAAATGGGGGGGGAAATAATTAAATAAATGGGTAAAATAAAATTATAAATGAAAATAAAAAATAATTTAAAAAAACAAACACAAACACACAATTATCCTTTCAATGGGGAAATTACAATGAGTTAAAAATAATTGTGTTTATGATTTTTATTTAAATATGATTTGGTGTATCAGTTTTACATCTATTTCATAATCCCTGTATGAGCTATAAGCAGCAGCTGTTGTACACTAGTGAGTGATATCTGGTCAGTGTCCATCAGTGTGTGTGTGTGTGGACACCAGTGAGAGGAAGAACTGTTCTTGGACTGTAGACTGGAAAACAGTGTTTCTTAAGGAAAGAGAGCACGTCTGAATCTGTCTGAACTCCATTAAAAGCCTGAGTGCCTTCAAAGTCACACAGCCTCAGCTCAACGCTAAAGCAATAAAACACATGATGAGCCAATATGATGACCATGATCAAAGTGCATGATTCATCTAATAATATTTCACAACTTCAGTCAAACCGTCTGGCTGAACAGATGAGGGAATCATGCAGAAACCGTCTGGTTCAGTGTTATTTTAGTATCACTGATACACTAAAAAAAGTTTTTTGTTCATATTTTGAATTAGATTTTATTTTTATATTTGTGACCCTGGACCACAAAACCAGTCATAAGTTTAAATTTTTCGAAACTGAGATATATACATCATCTGAAAGCGGAATAAATAATCTTTCCATTGATGTATGGATACAATATTTGGCTGAGATGCAACTATTTGAAAATCTGGAATCTGAGGGTGCAAAAAAATCTAAATATTGAGAAAATCATCTTTAAAGTTGTACAAATGAAGTTCTTAGCAATGCACATTACTAATCAAACATTAAGTTTTGATATATTTACGGTAGGAAATGTACAAAATATCTTCATGGAACATGATCTTTACTTAATATCCTAATGATTTTTGGCATAAAAGAGAAATGTATAATTGTGA
>NW_015505924.1:241370-242320 GCF_001515645.1 Sinocyclocheilus grahami | reverse complement strand
AAAAAAATGAAAATAAATATATAAATAAAATAAAATTAATTAAATAGTTTGAAATAAAAATAAAATAAATGAAAATAAATAAAGGGTTGAAACAAAACTATAAATTTAAATAAATAAATACAAATTAAATAAATGGGGGGGGAAATAATTAAATAAATGGGTAAAATAAAATTATAAATGAAAATAAAAAATAATTTAAAAAAACAAACACAAACACACAATTATCCTTTCAATGGGGAAATTACAATGAGTTAAAAATAATTGTGTTTATGATTTTTATTTAAATATGATTTGGTGTATCAGTTTTACATCTATTTCATAATCCCTGTATGAGCTATAAGCAGCAGCTGTTGTACACTAGTGAGTGATATCTGGTCAGTGTCCATCAGTGTGTGTGTGTGTGGACACCAGTGAGAGGAAGAACTGTTCTTGGACTGTAGACTGGAAAACAGTGTTTCTTAAGGAAAGAGAGCACGTCTGAATCTGTCTGAACTCCATTAAAAGCCTGAGTGCCTTCAAAGTCACACAGCCTCAGCTCAACGCTAAAGCAATAAAACACATGATGAGCCAATATGATGACCATGATCAAAGTGCATGATTCATCTAATAATATTTCACAACTTCAGTCAAACCGTCTGGCTGAACAGATGAGGGAATCATGCAGAAACCGTCTGGTTCAGTGTTATTTTAGTATCACTGATACACTAAAAAAAGTTTTTTGTTCATATTTTGAATTAGATTTTATTTTTATATTTGTGACCCTGGACCACAAAACCAGTCATAAGTTTTAATTTTTCGAAACTGAGATATATACATCATCTGAAAGCGGAATAAATAATCTTTCCATTGATGTATGGATACAATATTTGGCTGAGATGCAACTATTTGAAAATCTGGAATCTGAGGGTGCAAAAAAATCTAAATATTGAGAAAATCATCTTTAAAGTTGT
>NW_015505924.1:232464-241275 GCF_001515645.1 Sinocyclocheilus grahami | reverse complement strand
CATGGAACATGATCTTTACTTAATATCCTAATGATTTTTGGCATAAAAGAGAAATGTATAATTGTGACCCATACAATGTATTGCTGGCTATTGCTACAAATATACCCCAGCGACTTAACACTGCTTTTGTGCTCCAGGCTCACATATTCTTTAGGTAAAGCTTTAGTAATTTTGATATGTGCTTTTTTGTAATTTTATTAGTTTTTGTTTTTAAATATATTTTTTTAATATAGTCAGGGTTCCCACTCTTTCATGAACACCAGATTCAAGGACTTTTTAAAGCACCATTTATTTTATATCAAGCACCTATCGAATTCACACCCCAGAAAATAGTGTCATGAAAGACCTTACATTACTTAACAGTTCACGTACACTTAACATTTACATTAAACATTTCAGAGTAATAATGTTCTGAATGTGTCGGTTTCATAAATTTAGACCATTTTGAGCAGTTGTGTTCAAAGGAATTCAGTACTGGTAACATTCAAATACAATTTCTAAAATATTGATAAAATATGCAAATATGCATATAAACTGATTTTTGCTGTAGTTCTTGTACAAGATTTAAATTTGAAAGAATTTCTCAAATTTTTTTATTAATAAAAAGTGGTTAAATGTTGTAATAACATGGTAAAACCTGTTAACATTAAAAAAAATTGCACATTCACTCAAAAGAGACGTTACTCATTAATAAATTAACTCAAGTCTAAATTATTTTGTAAATTACTTTTTATTGTAAATGCCATTTTTTCATCTTTGACCTAGAGGAACGCAGCTGCTAAAAAGTCAATATTTTTTGAAAATATTTCATGAAAATTTTAAACCTTGTACACGTGCAAATCTGAAAAAAAATACATAAAGAAAAGAAATAAAAAATTGGACTTTCTATTTGCTTTTAAACTCTGTTTTTCCAAATTTTCAAGCTCTACATTTTTCTCCTTAGCTCCATGTTGCAGTAAGTTTTGGGAGCTTCTTGTACAAGATTTAAATTTGAAAGAATTTCTCAAATTTTTTTATTAATAAAAAGTGGTTAAATGTTGTAATAACATGGTAAAACCTGTTAACATTAAAAAAAATTGCACATTCACTCAAAAGAGACGTTACTCATTAATAAATTAACTCAAGTCTAAATTATTTTGTAAATTACTTTTTATTGTAAATGCCATTTTTTCATCTTTGACCTAGAGGAACGCAGCTGCTAAAAAGTCAATATTTTTTGAAAATATTTCATGAAAATTTTAAACCTTGTACACGTGCAAATCTGAAAAAAAATACATAAAGAAAAGAAATAAAAAATTGGACTTTCTATTTGCTTTTAAACTCTGTTTTTCCAAATTTTCAAGCTCTACATTTTTCTCCTTAGCTCCATGTTGCAGTAAGTTTTGGGAGCTGATTTTTAGTCCATCTCCTATCCTGAGAAGTCTGTCTTGCAGAGACTGACAAAAATCAGCTCCTAAAACTTACTGCCAGATTCACAACACTTCAGAATGTTATTCTTATTAAGTAGGGGTCATTTTTAAGGATTTTTTACCGAAGCAAAGTCTCTGAGAGAACCTGACACCTTGTACTTCTGGAGACTCAAGGTTGCAGTTCTGGAAAACAGTGGCACTGGAGACTAAAAGGTTCCTGATGGTTTAACACTTAATTCTTCACATTAATTCTTACATTTTTTTGCAGTTAACATGCGTCTTTTCTTCTCCACCTGTTTTTTTTTTCTGACCCCGCTGACCCAATGAGCATTTTGCTGACCAATGGTCATGCCTTAACTTTTAAATTTCTGTATTGCATTAGTTTTTAATATTTCTCAAGGGGATTTAATCATTTTTGACTTCTCAGTCTGAGTTAAATCTCTTTTTTGGCTGAATTCAGTACTGGTAACATTCAAATACAATTTCTAAAATATTGATAAAATATGCAAATATGCATATAAACTGATTTTTGCTGTAGTTCTTGTACAAGATTTAAATTTGAAAGAATTTCTCAATTTTTTTTATTAATAAAAAGTGGTTAAATGTTGTAATAACATGGTAAAACCTGTTAACATTAAAAAAAATTGCACATTCACTCAAAAGAGACGTTACTCATTAATAAATTAACTCAAGTCTAAATTATTTTGTAAATTACTTTTTATTGTAAATGCCATTTTTTCATCTTTGACCTAGAGGAACGCAGCTGCTAAAAAGTCAATATTTTTTGAAAATATTTCATGAAAATTTTAAACCTTGTACACGTGCAAATCTGAAAAAAAATACATAAAGAAAAGAAATAAAAAATTGGACTTTCTATTTGCTTTTAAACTCTGTTTTTCCAAATTTTCAAGCTCTACATTTTTCTCCTTAGCTCCATGTTGCAGTAAGTTTTGGGAGCTGATTTTTAGTCCATCTCCTATCCTGAGAAGTCTGTCTTGCAGAGACTGACAAAAATCAGCTCCTAAAACTTACTGCCAGATTCACAACACTTCAGAATGTTATTCTTATTAAGTAGGGGTCATTTTTAATGATTTTTTACCGACGCAAAGTCTCTGAGAGAACCTGACACCTTGTACTTCTGGAGACTCAAGGTTGCAGTTCTGGAAAACAGTGGCACTGGAGACTAAAAGGTTCCTGATGGTTTAACACTTAATTCTTCACATTAATTCTTACATTTTTTTGCAGTTAACATGCGTCTTTTCTTCTCCACCTGTTTTTTTTTTCTGACCCCGCTGACCCAATGAGCATTTTGCTGACCAATGGTCATGCCTTAACTTTTAAATTTCTGTATTGCATTAGTTTTTAATATTTCTCAAGGGGATTTAATCATTTTTGACTTCTCAGTCTGAGTTAAATCTCTTTTTTGGCTCATTTCATCCGTAAAAGAAAAACCCGCCTAATAATTCTGCACACCTTAATAAGGAGTTTTTCATTTCCAGCCTTCATGGACAATTATATATCACTTCTAAATGATTAAATACAAAAATAATACTAGTTATTTAGATTGATGTGGTTTGGAATTGGTAAAATGTGCTTGGAAAAAATATGACCAGAATACAGTGCGTGCATAATTATTAGGCATGTTGATAAGATGTGCTCCCTTTACACAGAGAGCGTGTGATCGCGAAATCAAAAGTGAACAGCGAGCGCTAATTCAAATGCGATTTCAATACCCTGCATATTGATAGCGGCTCCCTGATGTGCTAAAATTATGGGGTTAAAGAAAAAAAAAACTTTTGACTGAATTTTTCCTCGGCCAAACCCCATTCCACAGCCATACCTGTCACACACCCAGTTTCAGAGCAGTGTAGGAGCACCTTCTAATCAATAATAAAAAAATTCTGATCAAAAATGAGCCTTCCTAATATGAGGTGATATTTGACTCCTTAAAGTGATTTACAGGGGCGTTTTTTTTTTTTACCTTTGCTGTCAAATTCAAAAATGTATGTTTATAAGCTTTTTAAAAGTTCTATTTAAAAAAATATATAATAAGAAGTAGAATAAGGAAAATAAGTTAGCAATCATATGAAATTAGTATTAATAAAAAAAATATTTCTACTACAGAGGGTGCACAGAAGAACACAAAAGTGGCTTGTAGGTACATTTTCAGATGTTTAATGATTCTCAGAGGTGGCATGTGTGCAATTAAATTCATAAATTCATGTTGAGATTAATGTTTTAAATATAAAATTTTGAATACAGAAATATTAAATGATTTAAATAACTGAAATTATACCTAAAAATGAAACTGAAACCAATAAATTATTAAACTGAAAATTATTTAATCATTTAATAATTATTAAAAGCTGTCACCTTATCGCGATCTGTGGGCGCACAGAAAGTGAGCGTTCTCAAGACTCGAAAGCACGTGCAAATGATACGTTCCGTCACCTGTCATCGCGTTATAAAGGAGGAACCGGCGGGAATGAGTAGAATTGTTAATAAAAGCCGCAATCCTTCTAGGCTGCGCATCAACACACACGCTAAGTTTTTTTCCGCGTTACCCCATCTCCACCCCCAATCATTAGTGCCGTTTCATTCTTTGACAGAACATATAGAACAATTTTTGAAATAGCGCCATAAACCAAATTGATTTCAAATTTAATTCAAGCACTTTCAAGGACCTATGTTTGTTTTCAAGTACTTTCCAGGCCTTGAATCCATATGTCTGAAATTCAAGTACTTTCAAGAAGCGTGGGAACCCTGTTTAGTGGAGAGCAGACCAAAAATAAAATAAATAGAAGGAAATATATTAAAAAATATATATATATAATTATATTTTTAATATAGCTGAGAGCAGATTGGAAAAAAATTAAGCAAACTATAAAATAAAATAAAAAAATAACAATGTGTTTGGAATGACATCATGGTAAACAAAACATTTACAATCACTTGTAAATGCTTTTTCCTTGTCAGCAACAGCGGAAATGTTCAATAGGGTTTTTGTAGCCAAAGCTTCACGGTTTGAGTTCTTACAGAAAGTATGACTCGCAAAAACAAACTCACCATGAGAAGTTTTCACTGGAGCCGTGACAACTAGCCCCGCTCAATGAAAACAAATGAAGAGTGATGGAAACCGAAGAACCGAAGAGAGGGAAAACACGAGCTGAGGACGGGAAGAAAGAAGTGAGAGACGGAGGAGAAACGAGGTCCAGAAATAGCTGACGGACAGAAGTCGTGGCACTGGAACGGCCAGATAACCACTGTCTGTCCTCGACGCCAAACCAATTTACTGCTGCATAATTGGCGTCTTTATCAGAGTTTCTCCACCTGCTGGTGCGCCGCTCTGCTGATTAACACACGGCCAAATCAGCTTCATTAATTCACTCAAGTTCTTCCACTTCAAACGAAGGACGGACCGGCTGTCAAGCGTCTTTATGTTTCTCCACAACGCATGTTATTAACTATCTCTTACAGTGTAAGATTCATCAGTGGATGTTACTGTGAAGGAAATAGGACGTTTTCATAATTAAAAAATAATAATAATTAAATTTATTAAAATATAAATTATGTATTCAATACATTTTTATGCATTAAAATAATATAATTGAATTAAAATGCTAAAAAAAAAAAATTCTCCACCCCCTTAACAACTTCTGGTTTTACTGAAAAACATATTGTTCTTGAAATTTCTGGAATAATCAAATTAACTGTGGTTGATTAATCTAATATATTTTTAAGTTTGCGTTAATAAAAGTATTTGAAAACAACTCTCATTTAGTGTTACTAAAATCTTTGAAAACAAACATCAAATCAAAAATTGAATTATAGTTTTTTAGGTATTAAAATAATCTAACCGAATTAAAATGCCAAAAGATTTACTGATAAAAGTTTGGTTTAGCTTTAAGAAACTGTGACAGAAATATATTAATGTATTGACAGTACTACTACTAATAGCAAAAATTGTTTTTTTAAGGAATATTTACCAGAAGAATTATTTACCAAAATGTATTTACCAGAAAAAAGTAAATACACAACACTATATTTCTGAAAGAAAGAAAGAAATAATAATACATTTTTATAAAATCAATTAATTGGAGATTCTTTTGATTACTAACATTTATTGAATGTTATCCAATCCAGAAAATTACTGGAAAACAGAATTTGGTTAAACAAATAAAACTGAATTTGAATTTTTTAAAATTATTATTTCATATTCCATTTCTCATCTTCAGTTGGTTCAAAATGCAGCCACTAGACTGCTTGAAGGGAAGCAAAAGTAAGACCATATAACTCTTATTTTAATGTGCCATGCACTGGCTCCCTGTCAAATATAGGATTGATTTTAAAATCTTATTATTTGACTATAAAGCCCTCAATAACCTGACACCTCAATACTTAACTGATTTATTGCTTCCGTATACCCCTTCTTGAAACTTGAGATCTTGTGACCTTGGACTACTCATAGTTCCTAGAGTTTAATTAAAAAAACACTGTTCTTTGTTAGTTCATGATATGTACTGCATAATATTAATGTGAAGTGTTACAAATTCGCCTCTAAATGAGTGTTGGTCTCTTCCGGTCTATTCGGGCCATTCAGAACAAGCCAGAATAAAGAGATCTGCAGCATTCAGGACACTTGGAACAGTTCAATCTAATAATGATAAAGAGGCAAAGCTTCATTTTCTCTCGATATTCTCCACTAGACTCGCAACGCTGGAACAGAAACGCCTCCCGTTGTCCTGCAGTGTCTGAAGACGTTCAAGTGTGAACAAACTCACCCAGATGTGCTATTGAAAATGAAACCCGACGTCTCAGTAGCTGGAGGAAAACAATCAGCTCACGAGCGACGGATATGTGCTTCCTTTCAGAGTGGTTTACATCAGCCTGCGCTTTAATCTGCGCTGCTCTGAGATTGATTTCTCTGATTAAACGAGGATGATCTACTGCTCGAGTGTCGATGAAGTGTTATGAACGATGATCACGCACATGTGCAGCAGCAGAAACCTGCGATACGTAACAGTGCTGGTTCGTAACTGACTGCATGCAATCCGGATTACGTAATCAGAGTACTCGTAATTTGATTACATCACATTGTAAAATGCTCAATCAGATTAGTTACTTTTTATGGATTACATGATTACATATTATTTATTCATACAATGGCAGTAAATTCTTCTTAATTTACTGATATACTGTATATATTTTTTCTTTTAAAGTTTCCTTTCTAAAATGGTCTTTGACTAATTTCTTCTGAATTTAAGGGGGAAGAGCACCTCTCAAGCAATTAGACCATGCATGAAAACTATTTATGCAAGTTACTAAACACTGGTGATGTGTAGCTGTGAAACAGGCTTTCTATCTTTTTGCCTTTTTATATCAATATGGTGCATTTAGTGGTAAATTTAAAACATGTTAGGTAAAAAGTAATCTAAAAGTAATCAGAATACTTTACCTAAAACGAGTAACCCAGATTACATTAACTAATCAGGAATACAATTCGTAAGTACTCTGGCTAGGCTACAGTGTTGGGAAGGTTACTTTGGAAACATAATAGGTTACAGATTAAAAGTTACCCTATTTAAAATGTAACTTTTCAATGACTTTATTAAAGTAATGTAACTGATTACATTTGATTACTTTTTTCTAATATCATTTTTAAAACGTGAACCAGGCAGGGTTAACTTTACAGTAGTACTCAACACTGTCAGACTTTCGAAATACTTGTTCTCTTGTATTAAGATTATAATAATTGAAATTTAAAGCACCGCCACCAACTTTGAGATCATTCTGAGGTTAAATAAAGATTTTAAACCATAACAAGGAATAGTTTAACATACTCGTAGGCTACAGTGTTGGGAAGGTTACTTTGGAAACGTAATAGGTTACAGATTAAAAGTTACCCTATTTAAAATGTAACTTTTCAATGACTTTATTAAAGTAATGTAACTGATTACATTTGATTACTTTTTTCTAATATCATTTTTAAAACGTGAACCAGGCAGGGTTAACTTTACAGTAGTACTCAACACTGTCAGACTTTCGAAATACTTGTTCTCTTGTATTAAGATTATAATAATTGAAATTTAAAGCACCGCCACCAACTTTGAGATCATTCTGAGGTTAAATAAAGATTTTAAACCATAACAAGGAATAGTTTAACAGCTATGATAATGTTTTTGAAATCAAATCTATGCATCAGTGATAATTTCGTTGACGAATAATTTTCTATCCAATAAATAGCTATCCATCTAATAGTAGCCTACCAAAATCTTATTAACAGTAGAAGTTAAATCTTACTGTATTCTTCAAATCTGGGTACCGTCTTACGTTTTAAAATCACAAAGAGAGTTTGGTCGCATCAGGCTAACGTGACCGTCACGACTCATGCAGCTGTAAGCTTTTCTTTCTCTTTTGTTTTTACTCGCGATCTTTACAACACGCATTACATTACGTATTTCATGGCACACTCGTTTTATGCGTATTTGGCGCCACCTATTGTTGTGGGTGTATTATTGACATGTCAAAGTCTAGACCCTGAATATAAGACGACCACGTTTTTTCAGATGTATTTCCAAGAAAAAAACATCGTCTTATATTCGGGTCAATACGGTACTTAACATTTTCACAAGTAACTAATTTAATTACAGTTACTATTTTTCTCAGTAACTGTAACTGATTACAATCACATTTATTTGGTAATTAAATTACGCAATTCTGTTACATGTAACTAGTTACTCCCTAACACTGTCTGGCTATAGGTAACTGTAGCAGGTTAAAGTTGGGAGGACTTGCGCTAACTTTATCAGGCCATTTGAAGGAAGTAACCAAACCCATGTGAGTGTGATGAGGTATGTGAGGAACGGCTGATAAGAGGTTTCCTGATGGACGTGTGTTGGGTTTCAGGGTGTGCTTGTTCTTCTGGAAGATTAACAGATTAACAGAGGAAGTGCATCAAAGCACGAACGAACGTCTTAATACGTCTACAAGCCATGAGACTTCCTGAGGAAGACACGGGAATCATGCGCTCCACTCCATAAAGGTGTTTGCAATGCATTTTAGTGCCTTATAAACTCTTTAACTGTGACCTCAGTTAAAACACATTATAATACTCACATGCACATTGTTACGCTCTAAAAGAGTATAATGCATGATCTACACCCGGTTTTCTTTTATATCATGTGTTTTAAGGCATTATAATTTGCTGGTGTACCAGCAAATATATGTGCATTATGAAGTATTAAAACTGTGGTTAGAGTTAAAAATAAATTATTAATTGTTAAATAAAGCATGTTATAAAACAAATTTTATATCCTATATTACGTGTATTAATGCATTGAACTCTATACTTCATAAATAGGTAAGTACTATAATGTAATATATGCAAAATAATATATATATA
>NW_015505924.1:226143-232326 GCF_001515645.1 Sinocyclocheilus grahami | reverse complement strand
TATATATATATATATATATATATATATATATATATATATATATATATATATATACATACACATATACACACACACACACACATAAAACGCACACACACACACACACAAAACACACACTCACACACATAGAACACACACACACACAAAACACACACACAACACACACACACATAAAACACACACACAAAACACACACATAAAACACACACACACACACACACACATACACATAAAACACACACACACAAACAACACACTACACACACATAAAACACACACACACACATACACATAAAACACCCACCCACAAACAACACACACACACACATAAAACACACACACACACACACACACACACCACACCCACACACACACACACACACACACATAAAGCACACACACACACACACACACACACACATAAAGCACACACACACACACACACACATAAAGCACACACACACACACACACACACACAGTAGTCAACATGTAGTAGTTCATCAAAGTTGTCCTAAGACAAGAACACATTTTGGTTTTAGGACAACTTTGATGAAAAGTTCAAATGTTGACTAGTATATATATATATAATGCAACAACAATATGTAAAATTATATATATATATACTAGTCAACTTTGATGAAAAGTTCAAATGTTGACTAGTATATATATATATAATGCAACAACAATATGTAAAATTATATATATATATACTAGTCAACTTTGATGAAAAGTTCAAATGTTGACTAGTATATATATATATAATTTTACATATTGTTGTTGCATTATATATTTTATTAGACAAATTATTATAGGACATATTATATTAAACAGCACATTGAACTGATTACAGAACATGTTTTAACAAATAATTTTGTGTTGTATTATTTTATGTGTTTTACGCCATTATACTCTTTAAAATTCATAACCATGTTCAGGTATACTATAATGCTATATAATATAGTATAATATATAATACTGTATATGATTATATGATAATATAGCATACTATAAAGTATAGACTGTAATATATATAATATTATTAAATCAAGGATATGATTATAAATTGAAAGATAAGGCATTACAATATGTCAAATCTATATTTTATATTATTTTTGTATTTTAACTACCTATTTTAACCATGAATAGGTAATATAATGTAATATAATATGGATATAATATAATTTTATAATGTAATTTCTAATTTTTATGATATATAATGTAATATAATAAAAATATGCCTTACAATATGTTGATTTACAGTATATTTAAATGGCAATACGAGCTGACATTCATACAGGACCTGTCAGAGACGGATCCGATCTGCTCTGAAACTCAAGATGAACTTCACACAGATGATAAGACATCACCTCACAGCTTTGAAGAGCACGAGACACGAGTCCGACTGATGAGAGGTCATGACCCCGTAATCAATGAGCTAACCGAGATCTCCAGGATCAGTCCGTCTGTCCGTCCCAATATCTCCCCGCAGGAGATCAAGGTCTGGCTGAAACGGATCACATCTGCCTGCGTTCTCCACGCGTGAGCAAGAGACATCTTTAGCCAGCCCGGGTTCACTCTACTAGTCGTTTTGTGATTGTTTTGGGTGAAGATGCACTACCAGATTTTTAAGATAGAAGAAAGAAGTCTCTTCTGCTCACCAAGCCTGCATCTATTGGCTCCAAAGTGCGGCAAAAACTGTAACATTCTGAACATTTAAAACAGCGGTTTTCTATTTGAATATATTTTGAAATGTAATGTATTTCTGTGATGCGCAGCTGTATTTTCAGCATCATTCCTCCAGTCTTCAGTGTCACATGATCTTCAGAAATCAGTATAATATGCTGATCTGCTGCTCGAGAAACATTTCTGATTATCATCAATGTTGAAAACAGCGGAGTAGAATTTTTTCAGGTTTCTTTGGTTCAGCAGAACAGCATTTATCGAAATCTTTTGTAACATTATAAATGTCTTTATCATCCCTTTTGATCAGCTTAAAGCATCCTTGCTAAATATTAATTTCTATAATTTCTTTCCCAAAAAAATACTTTTGAATGGTACAGTTGCAAAAGCTTTTTATTTCAGATCAATGCTGATCTTTGGATCGTTCTATTCATCAAAGAATCCTGAAAAAAAAAAAAAAAAAAGTACTCATCTGTTTTAAATACTGATAATAATAATAATAATCAGAAATGTTTCTCGAGCAGCAGGGCAGCATATTATACTGATTTCTGAAGATCATGTGACACTGAAGACTGGAGTAATGATGCTGAAAATACAGCTGCGCATCACAGAAATAAATTACATTTTACAATATACTTAAACAAAAAGCAGTTATTTTAAATAGTAAAAATATTTCACACTATTACTGCGTTTTGGATCAAATAAATGCAGGCTTGGTGAGCAGAAGAGCTTTTTGACTGGTAGTGTAAGTCACTGACCCTCGAGGAACGGGCTGTTATTGTAAGCTGCAGGGGAATGCTGGGTAAATATTTAGTCTGACAGAAGCAGCAGTAATGAATCACAGGTTTTTTGGGCTGCGCAGGAACAGAGGAGCAGTGATCTGTTCACACGTCCCATCACGTGACGCATTATATGCATGTGTTTCAATAGGCCTTCTTTGGGTAATTAGACCATTTTCTTATTCTGAACGTCCGGTACAAAATAAAGGTTTGGACGATTATCGGCAAATCTCAATGCTTTTCCATAAACACTAGACATGGATATGTGACATGAGATCCAGAGAGGATCGGTTCACACCGTCTGTGAATGATTTCTCAGACAACAGCCTCTTCAGGAAAACCAAACACGGAGCGGCTGATACTGAGATCGGCCTGATTGGTCATGAGGCACAAGCGCTGACAGACAGGAAGTGCAGCGTGTGGCGAGCCGTAGTTCAGCGCATGAGAAATACCAGGAATGCATTAAACAGGTGCAGCTCTCAGGTTATATCACAGAGTACGGATATGTTTACTTCACTTCTTCCATTGGTGAATCTAACAAACACATGTTCAGATCCCATTTCACCTCAAATTTTTTTTTTATATATATTGCATTAAGTAAATAAATATATAATTTTACATCATTATTTTTTTTTGCATTTAAATTATAGTTTGCATAAAGAAAAAATAAACACTGCATAGAGGAAATTGTATACATTTATATAATAATTAAAATGTAAAAATGCATTTATTTTCATAAAGAAAATTAATAAATAAACAATACATAGATAATTAAATAGATATTGTATAAAGAAAATTAATACATTTATAATTAGTTATTTTTTGCATTGAAAATATAGTTCGCATAAAGAAAAAATAAATATTGCATAGAGGAAATTATACTTTATATAATCATTTAAATTTAAAAATGCATTTATTTTCATAAAGAAAAAAATAAATAAATAAACAAATAAACAACACAGACAATTAAATAGATATTTTATAAAGAAAATTTATATATTTATAATTAGATAAATATAGAAATTAGATGAAAGAAAGAAAGAAATCTTAATTTATGTCCATTAAGATTTTTTTACCTCTGAATAATTTTCATTAAATACTTTACAAGAGAAATAACACCTTTGGTAAAAAAAAATAAATAAATAAAAATAAGAAATAATAATAATAAAAACAGTATTTCATTTACAGTAATGAATGAGATGTTTTTTGCATTACAGTAATAAACATTCAGGGGTAAATGTGCTGAACTGTACTGAAAACGCAAATGTCACAATGCAAAAAAAAAGTCCTAAAACAGGTTTCATGTTCTTTATGCAAAATATAATTTCCTATTTATTTATTTAGATTTTGGGGTGAAATGTGACACGTTTGGTGAGAGCCACAAAACAAGACATCACAAAACGCAGAGTATTGAGAAAGCAAAATATGATATAGATATATAAATATGGTGTTCCTGTGGCTCGGTGGTAGAGCATTGCGTTAGCAGTAGGGAAGTGCATCTCATGACTCAGGCCGATACGATACGCATCTCGATGCATAGCCAACGATACGATACATTAAAGATACATATGAAGCAGCTAGCGATGCGATACGATACGATTCACCCGTTACGATGCAGTGCGATCTGATTTCGATTCGATGCAATATGCAATGGAGAAAATATGATCACTTTTAATGCCTCGAGGCCTGTTTCATAAAACAAGTTAACCAAATAAGCCAGGCTTATTTCAGTTAGTCTGACTCATTGTCAAATGATTTGGTTCCATAAAGCAAATTTAAAAATGCATTTATTTTCATAAAGAAAATTAATAAATAAACAATACATAGATAATTAAATAGATATTGTATAAAGAAAATTAATACATTTATAATTAGTTATTTTTTGCATTGAAAATATAGTTTGCATAAAGAAAAAATAAATATTGCATAGAGGAATTTATACTTTATATAATCATTTACATTTAAAAATGCATTTATTTTCATAAAGAAAACAAAAAAATAAATAAACAAATAAACAACACAGACAATTAAATAGATATTTTATAAAGAAAATGTATATATTTATAATTAGATAAATATAGAAATTAGATGAAAGAAAGAAAGAAATCTTAATTTATGTCCATTAAGATTTTTTTACCTCTGAATAATTTTCATTAAATACTTTACAAGAGAAATAACACCTTTGGTAAAAAAAAATAAATAAATAAAAATAAGAAATAATAATAATAAAAACAGTATTTCATTTACAGTAATGAATGAGATGTTTTTTGCATTACAGTAATAAACATTCAGGGGTAAATGTGCTGAACTGTACTGAAAACGCAAATGTCACAATGCAAAAAAAAAGTCCTAAAACAGGTTTCATGTTCTTTATGCAAAATATAATTTCCTATTTATTTATTTAGATTTTGGGGTGAAATGTGACACGTTTGGTGAGAGCCACAAAACAAGACATCACAAAACGCAGAGTATTGAGAAAGCAAAATATGATATAGATATGGTGTTCCTGTGGCTCGGTGGTAGAGCATTGCGTTAGCAGTAGGGATGTGCATCTCATGACTCAGGCCGATACGATACGCATCTCGATGCATAGCCAACGATACGATACATTAAAGATACATATGAAGCAGCTACCGATGCGATGCGATTCACCCGTTACGATGCAGTGCGATCTGATTTCGATTCGATGCAATATGCAATGGAGAAAATATGATCACTTTTAATGCCTCGAGGCCTGTTTCATAAAACAAGTTAACCAAATAAGCCAGGCTTATTTCAGTTAGTCTGACTCATTGTCAAATGATTTGGTTCCATAAAGCAAACTTAACATAGGCCTAGATCAAGCTTAGTCACTGTGGCAACTTATGCTGGGAAACTAACCTGGTCTAAAGCAGGCTAAGCTAAGCTCCTCTACCAACCAATAGGAACATAATGATATTACCACTGTCTCACATACTATTATTTGACTTTTTTTTTGTTTTTACAGTTTCTAGCCATGCAGCCGTTCTCTCTGGTTTTATGACAGCTGTACCTTTTATAGTTTGCAGAACAAGATAGCAGAACATTAGAACATTACAATCTAAAATTGCTCTTTAAAGCATTAAAATAACTAAATTAAAAGTTAAAATCACTGAATTAAAAATTAAAAATAATAAAGAAAATGACTACATTTGAGCTGCTATAAGAAAGTGTGTGTGTGCGTGTTTGTTCACTACTCACTGCAGTGTGTGTGTGTGTGCACTTGGATGGGTTAAATGCAGAGCACAAATTCCAAGTATGGGACACCATACTCGGCCACACGTCACGTCCTTTCCTTTCCTTTCCTTTCCTTTCCTATGTAGGCAATTAAAGGCTCATTATAATGATTTAAATGGTTTATTAATAAATGTGCGATTAGTCGACTAATGCTTAAAATGAATGACTACTAGTCGACTAGACAAGTCTTTAGTCGAGGGCAGCCCTAGTCAGAAGATTGACATGTTAAGCGCCTCAAACCAACACATCTATGTTGTGAGTGCTTTGCTCTTCAGGAGCCGAGCTACCAATGATTGACTCACAGTGACTCTGAACAGCTAAAAACCACCAAAAAACCCCAGCGAAGCCATTTAGGCGTCGACTCGCTCCGCTGCGCCTGTTATTCACGGTCTGTCCTGTACCCGTCCCGTCCCTCATTCACAGCCACTCAAGCCTGTCCGGCGCAGTGGCTGATGGGGATTTACAGGA
>NW_015505924.1:222925-224244 GCF_001515645.1 Sinocyclocheilus grahami | reverse complement strand
AGGCCTGTTTCATAAAACAAGTTAACCAAATAAGCCAGGCTTATTTCAGTTAGTCTGACTCATTGTCAAATGATTTGGTTCCATAAAGCAAATTTAACATAGGCCTAGATCAAGCTTAGTCACTGTGGCAACTTATGCTGGCAAACTAACCTGGTCTAAAGCAGGCTAACTGTCAGGCTAAGCTAAGCTCCTCTACTGACCAACTAGTCGACCAGACAAGTCTTTAGTCGAGGGCAGCCCTAGTCAGAAGATTGACATGTTGGGCGCCTCAAACCAACACATCTATGTTCCGAGTCAGTGCTTTGCTCTTCAGGAGCCGAGCTACCAATGATTGACTCACAGTGACTCTGAACAGCTAAAAACCACCAAAAAACCCCAGCGAAGCCATTTAGGCGTCGACTCGCTCCGCTGCGCCTGTTATTCACGGTCTGTCCTGTACCCGTCCCGTCCCTCATTCACAGCCACTCAAGCCTGTCCGGCGCAGTGGCTGATGGGTATTTACAGCACAGCCATATGCATCGGCTTTCACCGTGGACGAAGCGGAGTCCAGCCCGGAGTCGTCACATGTGTTTGCAGCAAGCCCACCGGACACTCCTTCGTCGAATCCGCCGGCTGTGTTTCGTTGTGAAAAAGAGGACACGACTAGAAATCAGTGGTTAAGTTGTATTTACAACACTGTTCCAGAACAGTTCAACCCAAATATCCAGATGTGTGCAGCGCATTTTATGGAGGACTGTGTCCTGATCCTGGGAGAGTAGACTACAATGCCGGCTGTTCTGACTCACAGACTGTAAGTACGTTTTTTATATTTAAAGAATTTGCCACTGACGATTCAAACGTGAGTTTTGAGCAGTGTACAGTAGCGCTTGTTTGTCATTTCTCCGATCACAAATGCAGACATGGGTTAGTCTAGTTAACACATAACGTGTTTTTTTAACCTTAAACCGCATAAACACATTTCATTACACCAAATACACAAAATAATGTTCTTTTTAGCAACATCATATGACCCCTTAAGAAATTACGTAAGACTGCAACATAAGACATGAAAAAATGTTTTATGTTTGTTATGCTTGTTTGTCATGCAAGGCACTATATATACAGTGGGTACGGAAAGTATTAAGACCCCCTTAAATTTTTCACTCTTTGTTATATTGCAGCCATTTGCTAAAATCATTTAAGTTAATTTTTTTTCCTCATTAATGTACACACAGCACCCCATATTGACAGAAAAACACAGAATTGTTGACATTTTTGCAGATTTATTAAAAAAGAAAAACTGAAATATCACATGGTCCTAAATATTCAGACCCTTTGCT